>NC_133775.1:31707852-31760696 GCF_003597395.2 Chelonoidis abingdonii
GTCTGTTAGTCTATAAGGTGCCACAGAATTCTTTGCTGCTTTTACAGATCCAGACTAACACGGCTACCCCTCTGATACTCAAACTAGGCAGGGGATTCTCAAAATAGGCAGGAGAAAGCATCTCTTACCAGCAGGGCCTGATGCTGAGGACATGCCCAGAACATGCTAGCTCCCACCCCAGGAGGGCCTGAGGTAGCCACTGATTGGTGGAAAGGCACCAGAGCACTTGTACAAAGGAAACATGGGGGAACAAGGAATTACAGGGCAAGTGTCAGAAAGGTATTGAGTCTGAGCAGGCAGCAGAGACAGAATTTTGGCTGCTAGGGCAAGGGCTACCTAAGCCAGGTCAGCTGCTATAGTACCTAACTCCACGAGAAGATTCAGAGCTGAGAATCATGAGCAGAGAGAAGTGCGCATCTCTGACCTGTCAGCCAGATACACTAAATCAACTGCTCCGACATCTAAGCCCTCTGCTCTCCCTGCCCCACACTTTAACATTTCACTCCTGGCTAGCTTAGGCCACTCCCTGTTACACTGGTTGACTTTTAAAAAAAATCCCTCTGATAGGCACCTAATGCTCCCCATGCACTGAAGTGGGAGCCTAGGTACCTAGCTTTGGGCTGAAAATGTCACAGCATGGCAGACTGCTAAGTACCTTTAAGGATTTCTGCCAGAGTCTCTAAATATTGATTTACAGAGAGTCCTTCATGGATTATTAGGATCAAATTATGAGTTTTATAATCTCCCTCTGGACTGGCTCAATAGACTAGAAACAGTGCATTGTGCTGCTGTGCAGTGATCCAAGTTTGGGTGCCAAGCCCACTTCCTCACACCCTGAGGGGCGCCATCCTGTCCCATGCAGAGGAAGTATTGAAGGCTCTGAAGACAGCTGTGTCGATTCCTCTTTGGCCAAACCTAAGATAGGGATGCTGGACCTCATCTTGAGGGACGTTGATCATGAGTAGATCCACAGGATATGGATCCTTTGAAAGAGACTAAAATAGGGGAAAGAAGTGGGTTGCCTCAATCAGAAAACAGAGACAAACCCCCTCCTCAGAGGTCCCTCACTCAGTATGTATTTATAGCATCTACTTTATAAAAACTTTCTTCAGGTAGTGTTTTAACTTACTCAGATACATTGTTACAGTCTGCTAATTATGTTAATTCTCTAGCATGTCTCTAAAGGAGTATTTTCTCTTTTGCATGCTATCTATCTAGGGTCTTATTCCTTGCTCATCACCCCCGTAGCTGAACACCTTGTTCAGTGCATGATATTGCATACCATATATGCTTTGACAAAGCAACCCATTGAGTTCAGTTAATTCACTATGGAAGTCGGATCAGCTCAAACTAGTTCAGAAAGTAGAGCAGTTCAAATGCACTGCAATAGCCATTCATTTTTGTCAGTTATTTTATTGTTGTCACAATTGTAAGCCTATTTAAACATGGGTTTTTAGTGAGTTAATTGATAAAAGATTCTGTAAACGACATCAGTTACTGTAAGATCTTTGGAACAAGTCATTAATGAACATGCGGTAGTACATCTTTTTAGTCACATACTTCAGTTTCTGTTTTTGGGTAAAAAAAAAATAGCATGTCTTAAAAACATTCATTTTGCATTTCAAGCTAGGAAATCTTTGCTATGTTCCATCTGATTTATAGCTCATGAAAAGCTACTGTGGTGAAAAACAAATTGTTGGGTACATATCACATAGAAGGCTTAGTCTCTGTGCAATATTCTGCCATCCTTCTGCTGGTAGACTGTTTAGTGAAGTTAATGGTAGTTTTGCAAACAAATATGATGGCAGGATTCAGGCCTCTTGTCTCGATAGATAGAGCTGCTATTCGTAGCAACATATGTGGGGTCAAAATCTCCCCTCCAGTACCTAGGGGCATTCATGGGAGTGGTACACGGCTATCTCAGAAGAGAATTTGGGCCTGTACAGAGAGAATACTCTCTCTATACTTGGGCCTGTCTTTGAGACACTAAGAAGATGCTATGAATCAGTCTAAGAGAGGAACAAGCGCTACTGTGCTACGCAAATTACTCATGGCCTTGACATTTGGGAACTTTATAAAAACGTTAGGCAATAGTTGACATGATGCAAATGGATATTTCCATAAAGTATATTTGACTGTATTCATGGGCTGTATTCTTTCCCTGATTTGGATACCTCCATTTCCAGCAGCTGTTAAATCCTGACAAAAGGTTTTTATTTTTGCCATCTATTATTCCAAACAAGATGCAATGGATCAGTTCTGTTACATTTCATCCTGTGAAGAGAGAGAAGGAAATTGCCTGAAAATCATCTATACTTCAACATTCAGCTGATATTTGTGGAGATAAAAACTTGCTGTTTTTAACAGGTGGTCTGGATTACTTGGTGCACCAGTAAACTTTGAAAGTTTGAAATTCTTATTGTGACATTGTTTTCAAAGTCAAACAAGGATTATTGGCAAGAACGTCCCTCCTCAAATGGCTCTTCTCTAATAACCTTATGCGCCCCCCCATGTTATTTTTGACATTGCAGCATATGATTAATCTATTATAGCTTATCTCACAAATCTGCTACAAAACAACAGCGGATGTGATTCGCTCAGGATGTGCCACACTGGAGATTGCACTTCACAGTGAAATGTTTAGTGACTACTGCCTAGTGTAAAATTAAAATTGGGGTGCGCCCATGATATGTGAGGAAAATTCTTTGCAAGCCCTTTATGCAAGGCCTGGTGAATTGGGCACAGGACTGGGAGTCAGGGAAATTAAGTGCTATTGATTATTTTGTCACTATCATACTCTGTGAAACTGAGCAAATCACTCAGGCCTTTTTCCAAAGAGGTTTCTGATGTTATGTGACTCAGTTTTGGGTGTCCCGCTGGAGACACCCTGGGCCTGATTTTCAAAGGTGCTAAACACCCATAACTCCAGTTGAAAAACCAGACCAAAGATGCCTCAGGTTGGGCACCCAGAAATTGAGCCACCCAAAATCAGTGGCCTCTATCGAAGCTGGAGCTGTTACTCTGCGTATTTCATTTAAGTCAGCTATAAAGTGGGAATAAGGAAGTTTACCCGCTTTTATGGCCAGTAGTGCAAGGTCAAGGATGTACAATGTCACAGAAGTGTGAAGTGTTATTATTTGTGGGAAATGCTCAATGTATGGTAAAAAAATTAAACTGGTGGAATACAGAAACAGCTGATTGTATTGCTGCTGCTTAATGTTCACCTTGGCTTCAGAGGGAAAAGGATGTCTGAGTGAGCGTCTCTGAAAAATTTATTGCACCTGAAATGTTCGGTATCAACAACTGTGTGTTTATAGATTCCAATTTATAAAAGGGCAAGTATATTTTTCTGGCATTGGTTTTCTGTTGTACAAAGTTACCAGTCTCAGCTACCAAAGGCTCACAAAGCAAGATGAGGGTGAAATAACAGGCAGCATTTTCTGGGGAAGCTGATAGTGTAGTTGTGGCTAAATAAGGCCATTTGCCTTTTCTGTCCTTTCAGGAATCACCGAGCAATAGAGACCTGATAACAAGGTTTTCTCTCACACAACTGACCTTAACCAAATACTAAAGAGAGCTCACCAGCTCAAAGCAGAGACTCAGAAAATGCTCGGCAGGTTTAAACATGATTATAAACAGTTGCTAGCACCTTTTTTTCAGTGCTAAACTCCATTCCTCTCCTTGTATAGCTGCTATATGCCACTGTTTACTAGCTTCCACTGGGTGCTTGTGGTGTAATCTTTGCTGTGCTGTCTGACCTCCAGGGGCTTCACCTGCTAGGCCAGGCTGACTGTTCGGAGCTCACATTGAACCAATGCTCCCATCATAGTAACGTGGCTTGCGGCTCTCCTTGCCAATGTACCTCAAGTCTGAGCAGCAGGGACCACCTCTATGGATAGTTGAAGCTTAAGATTCCTTCAGTCCTTAACCTCTTCACTAGAGCTGCCAACAAGGATCTCAGTAATGGTGATGGTTGTGGGGTAGACTCTTGGAACTGGACTGAGGTCACCAATTCATTTCACATAAGCCACTAAGCAGTCATCAGATGCTAATAGTTTTCCTGGGCCTGATTCAGACAGTTAAGGCATCAAGTCTCCTGTATGTAGCTTTTACTACATGTCATCAAAACACAGTTTCCATTTTCAGATCACCTGGATTTTAGCATGAATACTAGGTTTAGGTTTTGGGGTGGGTTTTTTTTGAAGGGTGGAGACTACTTTTTGTTTTACCTAATAAGGCTTTTGACTCAAACTAGCCAGCACAGTACTGAAAAAAACCAAACTTGTGTACGTCACTTAGGAATGTACAGCAGCACAAGAAAGGTGAGCAAAGCCAGAGAAATGTGGACTCTGCTATTGACCACAAAGTCTGATGAACTTAAACCTAAACAACTCCTTCCCATGCTCCAGGCATGGTCTCCCAGGGCTGAGTATGGGTTTTTGTAGGGTGACCAGATATCCTGTTTTTATAGGGACAGTCCCATTTTGGGGGACTTTTTTTGTAATAGGTGCCTATTACCCCCCACCCCAGTCGTGTTTTTTCACAGTTGCTATCTGGTCATCCCAGGTTTTGGTCCTCCCTGTACAGTCACCAGGCTTTATCCTCTCTTGGGATAGCACTGGAGGAAAGTCTCCGCCACCCATATCCTGCAAATGGGCTCCTCTGGGATTTTTCTTTCAGTTTGTGATGAAAACAGTATCCCTGTGTCTTGACATAAACATCAAATCAAACTTGCCATTTCGGTGTTTTGCACAAATGGTTAGGGTAAGATCCCATTTCTCCCCAAACCAGTCTCCAAACCCTCGCACATATATTCTCTGGCTGTAGTTCCTTCTGTTACCAGGCTAAACCGGTACATTAATGTTGGTGCTTAAAGAATGAGTTATGACATGATGGTTTAGAACTGAGGAGATCTGGGGTTTGTTTACCTCACCCACCATGTCCCTCTAGTATCCTGGGACCAACACGGTGACAACTGTACTGCATGCAGTAGGTCAGTCATAGAGCCAGGCAGTGCCCTGAGAGGGTGATACCTAGTCCAAATGTTTAAACTCACATTTTACCTTTTGTTTCATTTTTGTTGTCATAAATGTCACTCCTTTGAATATATGCTAAGATGATGATGTAATGTCTACAATTTACAGTGGAATATGTTATTTTCTAGATGCACTGCTTGAAATCAGGTGTGTGTGTGGGTGTGGGTGTGGGAGAGGTGGGTTTCTTCCAGACGCCATGTTTTTTTTTCACAAGTGCTCATGGAGAGAGGGAGGTGGAGGAACCTATAATTTATTAGTGTGGAACACTCACTGGCTGTCTATTTTTAAAGGTGACAATTACAGCATGTTAAGCTGTCTGCACTTAGGACATAATAAATGATGTTGCAGTAATAACAACAGGGTTCAGCCATAACAAACCTGCCAAAGTTCCATAAATAAGGCCTCACCCATTTAATCACTAATTATTATTTGAATGCTGATTCTTCAGATTACTGAAATGAGCCGCCTTAAAAGTATGAGCTATGTTAACCTAGGGCAATGTTAAAACATGTCCAAGTGTAACATACTAGTTTATCATGAAGCAATCCGTTTGTTTTTATAACAAAATTAGAACAGGAAAAATAAACCCTATATAGGGAAATCAGCCATATGAAATAAAAGTCTTTTTGAAACTTTTGCCTGAAATCATAGCCTGCATACTGAATTAGGTGAGCAAAGCAGCAGGTCATCATTAATGAGTAGGACCATAGTTGTGATTATGCCCTTATAACATGATCGACTTGCGAGATTTCTGGGCTGAAAGAAATTATAGAACCCACGGAGAAAAGACACCAAAGGTAAGGTGCCTAAAGACTCAATATAAGGGGGGCTTCCATTTTTTTGGTATGCAACTGATAAACCACAGAGTTACTTAAGACTAGCCTCATCTAACTTTTCGAGAAATTAAAATCTTTCCACGTTAATTATTTTGTATTTTTGAGGGTTTTATATATATCTAGTCAAGTGACTGGACAAAGCAGTGTTAAAAATTCAACCGCACTAATTACTAGCTGAGCAATATAAAAGCCTCTGAATAAATGTCAGTCTAGGAGATAAGCTCTTATCTTAATCTAATGACTCCACAGACTTAATTTGTCAGGCCAGCCTAGTTGATGAAAAACAGGTTTCTATTCTCCAGTGTTAGTAACAACATCTTTCCAAATCTTTGAAGTTGGATAGTAATACCATCAGTGTCATCCTGCAAAAATCTTGTGACCAAGCCAATTTAATTCCTATTGTCCTGTTACATTAATTAAAGTTGTTTTACCCCCATTGGTCTGAGATAGCTGAACACAAAGCCAATTTATTTTTAGATTTGTTACATTCTGGGCTAATCACGCTTACCCATTTTTTTTCTCAACAATGTGTTAATATTTGTGGATCTCCTCTGGTATTAGAAAGCCAGGATTTTTAAAGGCCTATCAAGAAAGTATTGTGATAGACCAAGAAAGTACCGTGATAGACCAAGACAATGCCTGTGGTTTAGAGCAAAAAACTCACCTGTGGGAGTGGAATTATTCTGAACTCAGGCAATGTATTTGAGTCTAAATGATGATTTTTGTCCTACGGAACATCTTTCATAAAGGAGTATTTGACATACTTAGAGCTAAACACAACATGGGTATGGGCTAGACAGACAGAGTGGATTAACAAACACAAGGAATTTGGCTACAATTAATAATTCCAGTTCATTACCCTCCCACTCTTCAGCCAACTACTCTCACATGGACCTAGCAATTATTTTGTTGCAGAGTACCCCATTACAAAGGATGTCAAGTATCAGAGGGGTAGCTATGTTAGTCTGGATCTGTAAAAGCAGCAAAGAGTCCTGTGGCACCTTATGGACTAACAGATGTATTGGAGCATGGGCTTTCGTGGGTGAATACCCACTTCGTCGGATGCATGCTCCAATATGTCTGTTAGTCTATAAGGTGCCACAGGATTTATTACAAAGGATGTTGTCTATGTAAGGGTAAATACCCCAATACTTGACTTATGACAATATTGGGCTTTGGGGCGGGGGGCGGGGTTTGGCAGTGAGTTTTATTTAGATCAGATTCAGGAGTATTTTAAGTTAGAAAACCTGAATGGAAATTACAGGGTTAAAATGTGATCCATGGGCATCAGGGTAAAGACATCAGCAATGGAATCCCCAAAGTAACAAGAGGAAACGACCATTTTTAACATATAGGGCCTGGTGCTCTGGTTTTATGGCAGCATAATGCCATTGACTTCAGCGGAATTACACTGGCATAAAACCAGTGTAATGGAGTGGCGAATCAGCCACATATTTTTTTAAAGGGTGTAACTTCAGAATTATTAAGCCATAGCAGTCTCATGTCGGAGCATCCAAAGCCAGCCACTGGTTGGTTAGAATGGTCTGGTGGTGCATAGAAAGCTTGCCTTTGCGCTGTGCATGTGCAGAGCTGAGTGTTTTCTGATTCATAGTTCAGTCACATTTCACTTCCCAAATAAGGTCACTTTTCTGGGTGCTCTAGTAGTCAGTCAGTCTGTTTGATCAGCCCTACTACCCTCCATTATCAGATTTTTTTTTTTACAGTGATGCTGACACCCACCTGTCCGCCACCTGCAGTGAAAAACCTGCCTCATCTCATACACAAATCACCCTCACAGAACGATAGCTTATTGGGGTTATGCTGTACTACAAACCCCTAGGGTGTCAGTAGCATGTCTGGCCTACTACATCTCAGAGGCAAGCACTGTAGATGTTTCAGCAGCTAGGGTTTGTAGGTGCCCTCCCTGGTGCATCCCAGTAATCACTTAGGCACATGGTGGAAAGGGAAAGGTTATAAATACCCTAGGTACAAAGCCTTATATAATTATGGTTCAAAGTGAGCAATAGTGGGTCTGGACTGGATTCCTGGGGCCAGGAAGAGTCGGGGCTCTTCAGGCTGAGTGCCCGGGGTTCTTTCTCCAGTTCAGTCTCTGCTCAAGCAAATAAGCATTTGTGAGTTTCCAAGGCAGGCTCTATTGATGACTCTCATTGGGGCCTCTTCCCTTTTCACTGGTTTCCTGCCCATAAGTTCCACACAGACCTGCACCCAGCTGTAAAAATCCAGCAGTCACAGCTGGTTCCACATGTGGTTTTGTCCACAGTTCTGGGGGCCTCTCTCCAGCCCCCTATGACTATAGAGCTGCCACTCCCAAAAAGAGCCAAGCCAGGCACAGTTTGGTTCAGGATCTTTCCCTACTTGGCCACAGGAAAAGAAATTGCAACAGGGTAGGGGCTGATGGGAAACATTGTCCCTGTTTAGCCAAGAGGACAGGGATGTATAATTGGGATGTGGCTGAGGGACGTTGTAGTCCCCTGTTTTGCAGAGCCATCACATCTGCCTCATCTCATACACAAATAATTCTCAAAAATGATAGCATTAACAGGACTGCTGGGGAACCAGATGGCCAGTTGGTCCTTGTTTTAATCTCTGATTGATAGCTCTGTATTTTCTCCAGATTGGGGCTCATCAAGCTGGGCTGGAAGATATCAAATGATTTTGATATCTTGTTTGGAAGTTGGTTACATCCCCTAGTTGCTCTTTAAACTCAATAAGAAAGTTGCTCTGGTAGAGGCAAGATTACCATAAAGGGAGCTGGAGGCAGGTATGATAGTCTTGCATTTGTGAAAATTTTTAGAAAGGAAGATCTTTGTAGCTGAACATCTGATGTTTGTAAGACAACAAATACTGCTCTGAAGGATAATATAGAAGACTCTGAGATAGATAATCATGTTCTTCTCATCTCAGAATCCAGTACATTATTTATTTAATGTTTGTAATATGCCCATTCCCCATCTTTGCCAACATGGGGTGAGACACTGTGCTGTCTCTCTAGGAACTGGAACACAAAACTCATGGCCCAAGAGGAGGGAGCTATGGTGGCTTTAGAACACCTGTATGCTCTTTTGATCCTGGATTAATGCCTGGGCCCCCATGGAATTTGACATCCTTAGGGTCTGAAGTTACAGTAGTCTGTCCCTGGCTGCCTACAGACTGCAGTGCTACCTGGAATCTCTGCTGTGCTGAGGCCTCGCTTTTCCATCCTTAGCCCAGAGTGTGCAAGTGGTCTTCTCAAGGCAGCCCTATGTCTGTCTTTCACAGGGCTTACACCAGGGAATCCTCCCTCAGCCAGATTTGGGGTTTTTTAGGAGGGCATACAGGAGGGCAGATTTGGGGTAGGGCGGGGTAAGGATCTCACCCTGTGGAACTACTGCTATACATTTTCCAAGTTTGAATTTCAAAGTCCTTCGTATGAACCATACAAGGGATTTTTTTAACAGTTTGGATGAGTTCACATGGTAGTGTACTGCCAACTACTCCCAGAAGTAAACATTACATATATCTGTAGACCAGGGAGAGGTGCAGAAGACTATCATGGGACACTACCTGGGATTTCAAAGGCAACCTGGAAAGACAGGGCATGCAAGTCACGTAGGACCTGATTTGTAAAGGTATTTACAGACCTAAGATGCAGATAGGCAACAAGTGAAATTTTCAAAAGTTCCCAGCCATTTAACTACCAATGGTAGTTACGCATTTAGGTACTTTTGAAAATCCTCTTAGGCACCTGTCTGCATCTTTAGGTGCCCAAAGACCTTTTTAAAATCTGTCCCTTAACCTGCAAGCCAGAGGACTCTTCTGAACAAAGGCTAAAATATGTACATTGATTTCATTATAGAAATGACTGTTCATGCTTCTTAAAATTAGGGCTATGGGCTGGGTTGGCATGTTTCCATGAAAATGCACAGCTCCTCATTTTTCCCACTATAGGTCACTTTTAAATTCACCATGTAGCTGAAAGAGAAAATGAACATATTAAAGTGAAATTTTCAAAGTAACATTAGAATCCCTTCTCACTGCTGAAATCCCATCTATTGATCCAATCAAATGAATTATCCCATGTTGAACAGCCACCTCAGAAATGCTTATTACTGAAATTCTTTAGGTGCACCTGTGACCTTCTTTAAAAAGTAATAACAATGCAAGCTGAGCAGGGTAAAAAATAAAGACACAAGAGGTGAAATCCTGTCCCTACTGAAGTCAATGGCAAAACTCCTATTGACATCAGCCGGGCCAGTATTACCCCCAAGGTGGCTGCAAACAGAATACAGGAAAGAGTTGCCAGTTTCTCATGCCGTGTGTGGGAGGGGAGGGGGCAGGGGCACATGCTTTGTGTGTTAACATACAAGGCGCGGGTCGTACTTAAGGGTGAACTGTCAGGCTGGAAGGAGGTTACTAGTGGAGTCCCTCAAGGATCGGTTTTGGGACCAATCTTATTTAACCTTTTTATTACTGACATTGGCACAAAGAGCAGGAATGTGCTAATAAAGTTTGCGGATGACACAAAGCTGGAAGGTATTACTAACACGGAGAAGGACCGGGATACTATACAGGAAGATCTGGACCACCTTGTAAACTGGAGTAATAGTAATAGGATGAAATATAATAGTGAAAAGTGCACTTAGGGATTAATAATAAGAATTTTAGATATACATTGGGGACACATCAGTTGGAAGCAACAGAGGAGGAGAAGGACCTTGGGGTTTGGTTGCTAGCGAGATGTCTATGAGCCCTGATTAGCGAAAAAAGCAAATGCGGCTTTTTAGGTATGGTGATTTCAGCAAGGATAGGATCGGTTTAGTACGCATTTTAGGCGCTGAACCCACCTGGATATTGGTGCAGTTCTGTGTCCCACTGTTTTAAGAAATTAATTCAACTGGAACGGTTCAGAGACGGTTGCTACAGGATGATCCGATGAATGGAAAACTGCCTTATGAAAGGAGACTCAAAGAGCTTGCTTGTTTAGCCTGCAAAAGAAGGCTGCGGAGGGATTATGCTTGCTCTAATATATATATATCAGGGGATTAACGTTATGGGAGGAGAGGAATATTTAAGTTATGTGACTAATGTAGCACAAGGCACAAATGGGAAGCAAATGGATATTAGAAGTTAGATACTAAATATAACAAGGTCTTATACATTAGGAGGGAGGTGGTGAACACCTCCGAAGGATAGTGGGGCAAGGAGAGACTTATCTGCTTTAAGATTAAGCTGATAAGTAGATGGAGGGAATGATGATGCATGTGATAGTTGATTTGTGGCATTATCTTTGCGATTATCAGCAGATAAGCTGCTGTCTCAATGGTCTGTGAGGGGATGTTGCGACTGGGATGGATTGAGTTACTGCAGAGGAAATTCTTCCTGGTTCTGGTGGTGAGCTGCCCACATGCTCAGGTTTAGCTGAATGCCTGATTTTGGCGGTCGGGATAGGAATTTTCCTCCAGGGGGTTGGGCAAGGCGCCTGGAGGTTTTTGCCATTCCTCTGCAGGCATGGTCCATGGGTCACTGCTGGTGTATTCTCTGTCAAGCTGAGTCTGTGCAAACCAACAATTTGAAGACTTCAATACTCAGACATAGGTTACGGAGTTTATTATGAAGTGATGGTAGGGTTCTGTGGCCTGCTTTGTGCAGGAGGTCAGACTAGATGATCATATTGGTCCCTTCTGACCTACGAGTCTATGAGTCTATGAGTCTATAAGTGCTGTTTAACAATAAAAGTTAATGGCTTTGATGTTGCATCCCTAAAAGGAAGTGTTTTGCCAAATGTTTGAGCTTGACAGTCTTAATTCAATGTGTCATATAGGAGGAAAGCATGTTAGCATATATTTGTGATTTAGTGCTTCTATCTTAGTACTAGAGACATGTGGAGTGTGAACTATCGCAGGTTTGGGATTTATCAGGGCTTCTTAGGGAAAAAAACAAAACTGCTCTTCTGCCTCTCCATGTAAAAATCACTTGGTGGGTCACCTAGCATGTGGTGCTTTCAATCTGGTGCTGTTGGTCCTGTTTCTGATTTGTCAAGCAGGGATGAGACTTGAGAGGGGTTCAAGACAGGATAGCAGAAACCTGTGTGATTGTATTGATCAGATGGGCTGCAATGGCAGCAGTATTGGAGCACTGCTAAATTACTCCTGAGCACAGCCCTGAGGCATGTTCAATATTCTGAAACCCAAGGGGGCATGAAGTGAGACGAGGCGGGGTGTCCAAGTGGGGCCCCTCAACCAACTGCAATAATTACAAAAGGGAAAAAAAAAATCCCAACAACCTGGTAGTCGGTAAATAAGAGATAAAAGAATGAATGTAACTTGAAGGGGAGCATCACATACCTACAAGTCTCCTATAAAACCAATACAAACAGCGGAACAAAATGTATAATCTGGATAATTCTGCCATCTGGTTATCATTGGCTGCAAGGCTGTTAACTACATAGTGCCAGTGTGGCTAAAAAGCAATTTGGGTTAATCTCTCTGGTTCAAAAACATGATATCTTGTGATTGGAGGATAGTATCCAAATATGTCTTCTAATACATGCACTTCTAATCATTCAGGCCTGGTCTACACTATGTGTTTATACCAAATTTAGCAGCGTTAAACCGATTTTACGCTGCACCCGTCCACACAACGAAGCCCTTTATATTGATATAAAGGGCTCTTAAAACCAATTTCTGTACTCCTCCTCAACAAGGGGAGTAGCGCTGAAATAGGTATTGCCATGTCGGATTAGGGTTAGTGTGGCTGCAATTCGACGGTATTGGCCTCCAGGAGCTATCCCACAGTGCTCCATTGTGACCGCTCTGGAAAGCCATCTGAATTTGGATGCACTGGCCAGGTAGACAGGAAAAGCCCCGTGAACTTTTGAATTTCATTTCCTGTTTGGCCAGCGTGGAGAGCTCACCAGCACAGGTGACCACGCAGAGCTTATCAGCACAGGTAACAATGCAGTCTCCTGAGAATTGAAAAAAAGCTCCAGCATGGACCGCACGGGAGGTACTGGATCTGATCGTTGTATGGGAGAGGATTCTGTGCTAACAGAACTCCATTCCAAAAGACAAAAATGAAAAAAACATTTGAAAAAATTTCCAAGGCTAGTGATGGCGAGAGGCCACACCAGGGACTCAGTACAGTGCTCGTGTGAAAGTTAAGGAGCTCAGACAAGCCTACCAGAAAACCAAGAAGCAAACGGAAGGTCCGGGGCAGGGCAAAAACATGCCGCTTCTACGCTGAGCTGCATGCAATTCTAGGGGGGTCTGCCACCACTACCCCACCCCTGTCCGTGGATTCCGAGGTGGGGGTAATCTCAGCCATGGCTGAGGATTCTGCGGATGGGGGAAGATGAGGAGGAAGGGAGGATGAGCTTGCAGAGAGCACACAGCACTCCGTTAGCCCAACAGCCAGGAGCTTTTTTCTCACCCTGACACGGAATTACCTTCCCAGCCCTCCCAAGCCACTATCCAGACAATGAAGCCATGGAAGGGACCTCTGGTGAGTGTACCTTGTAAATATAAACATGGGTTTAAAAGCAAGCGTTTTTTAATGATTAATTTGCCCTGAGGACTTGGGATGCATTCGCGGCCAGTACAGTTACTGGAAAAGTCTGTTAACATGTCTGGGGATGGAGCGGAAATCCTCCAGGGGACATCTCCATGAAGCTCTCCTGGAGGTACTCCAAAAGCCTTTGCAGAAGGTTTCTGGGCAGGGGCAGCTTATTCCGTCTCCCATGGCAGGACACTTGACCACGCCATGCATGTAGCAAGTAATCTGGTATCATTGCATGACAAAGCCTAGCTGCGTATGGTCCCGGTGATTGCTGGCATTCAAGCAACATCCGTTCTTTATCTCGCTGTGTTATGCTCAGGAGAGTGATATCGTTCATGGTAACTGGTTGAAATATCAGGAATTTAATTAAGGGACAGAGATGCCATTCCTACTGGCTGTTTGCCTGTTGGTTTTAAAAAGAAATCCTTCCTGCAGGTAGCCAAGCAGGGGGGGGGAAGGGTGCGATGGCGCTGAGCTTTTTTCCACGTTTGGCTAGCAGGGATCTTTCCTGCTACCAGCACATGCAGTTGGGGGAGGGAAGGGGGGGTTTTAGCAGTGATCTTCCATGATACCAGCCACGCGGTGGGGAGGAGGGTCAAAGCGATGCATGCATGTTAGAATGGGGGGGAAAGTTTTCTGAGGGCATGCTGCGCATGTTAACAGGAAAAGAAGCAGCACTGAACGGGCTTTGCTTTGGTATTTGGGAAAGGAGGGCACTGATGTTATGAAGGCTGCAGAAGCCGAAAGACAATGGCTTACCGATGGCTGCATGCAAGCTGAATTCTGCTGCCCGGACCTGCGTCTGTGAGATCTCTAACACCAAAGCCGCAGGCACTCAATATTAAGATGCAAATGCGACCTTGTAGTGAAATCACATGTGCTATGTAAAGTGAATAGTGTTGTTCACACGTGAAAGAGTATAACCATTGTTCTGTAAAATGTATCTTTTTAAATACTTCTCTCTTTTTTCCCTCTCCATGCAGCTGCAAATTTTTCAAGCCTCCCTACTCTTTTTTTCCCTGAAGGCTATCTCAGATAAGGCGGAGGAAAAAAAAGACGCAAGAACGAAATGTTCTCGGAAATCATGGAAGTGACCCGCAATGAAAGAAGCTCATCTGAATGAGTGGAAGACGTGGTATCAAATTACAGGAAGATGCAGTGAACGTGAGGACAGGAGGGACAACGTGAGATAGAGGGGATTGAACGTGAGGACAGGAGATCGGAGTGAAGAGGTTTGCGGCAGGAAGATGAGCGGTGGCGGGATGCAATCTGGGGCTGCTGCGTGATCAAACTGACATGCTCCGGCGTCTGGTGGAGCTTCAGGAACAAGCAGCAGGATCACAGAGTGCTGCTGCAGCCCCTGTATAACCACCCTCACCCCTCACCATGTTCCAAATATCCTCCTCACCCAGATGTGTAAAGAACTGCGTGGGGGAAGGCTCCATGCACCCGCCCCTCCAGGCCCAGTGACAGCCCAACCAAAAGGCTGTCATTACTTAATGAAATTTTTAGTGGCCTTTTCCTTCCTACTATCCTCCTCCCAAAACCCACCCGGGCTACCTTGTCAGTTCTCTCCCTCTTTTTTAATGATTAATAAAGAATACATGATTTTAAACGATAGTGACTTTATTTCCTTAGAAAGCAAGCTGTAATCGAAGGGGGAGTGGTGGGTGGCTTACAGGGAATGAGTCATCAAAGGGGGTGGGCGGGGTTCATCAAGGAGAAACAAACACAGCAGTCACACCGTACCCTGGCCAATGATGAAAGCTTTCAAAGCTTCTCTGATGCGCACCACTTCCTGGTGTGCTCTTCTAATCGCCTCCTGGTGTCTGCTGTGCGTAATCAGCGGCCAGGTGATTTGCCTCAGCCTCCCACCCCAGCATATAAGGTCTCCCCCTTACTCTCACAGAGATATGTGGAGCACACAGCAAGCAGCAAATAACAATGGGGACATTGCCTTTGGCTGAGGTCTGAGCGAGTCAGAGTAATGTGGCGCAGCTGCGCCTTTAAAGGTCCAAATGCACCATTCTGTACCACCATTTCTGCACTTGCTCAGCACTGTAGTTGAACAGCTCCTGACTACTGTCCAGGCTGCCTGTGTATGGCTTCAAATAAGCCTATGGTAACATCAAGGGGTAGGCTGGGTCCCCAGGATAACAACATAGCATTTCAACATCCCCAACTGTTATTTCTGGTCTGGGAAGTAATTTCCTTGCCACAGACGTTTAAACAGAAGTATGTGTTCCTGAAGACGCGAGCGTCGCATGAAAGCCCCTTTAATCCTCCATGGCCATCCCACGGGATTGGTGAAAACGTCCCTTGTGATCCACAGTGCTGCAGGACCATGGAAAAGTACCCCTTGCGGTTTATGTAGTGGGTGCCCTGGTGCTCTGGTGCCAAGATAGGGATAAGGGGTCCATTTATTGCCTCACCACAGTTAGGGAATCTCATTGCAGCAAAGCCATCCACTATGACCTGCACATTTCCCAGAGTCACAGCCTTTTGTAGCAGCAGCTTAGCGATTGCTTTGGCTACTTGCATCACAGCAGTCCCCACAGTAGATTTGCCCACTTCAAATTGATTCCTGACTGACCAGTAGCTGTCTGGCGTTGCAAGCTTCCAGAGGGCTATTGTCACTCGCTTCTCAACTGTGAGGGCTGCTCTCATCTTTGTATTCTGGCGCTTCAGGGTAGAGGAAAGCAAGTCACAAAGTTCCATGAAAGTGCCCTTATGCATGTGAAAGTTTTGCAGCCACTGGGAATCGTCCCACGCCTGCAACACTATGCTGTCCCACCAGTCTGTGCTTGTTTCCTGGGCCCAAAATCAGTGTTGAATGGCTAGACCCTGCCCCATTACCAGCAGGATCTCTAAAGCACAGGGGCCCGCAGTTTGACAGAATTCTGTGTTCAGGTCCTCATCACTCTCGTCGCCGCTCTGCCATAGCTGCTGCCTCCTTGCCTGGCTTTGCAGGTCCCGGTTCAACATTGACAGCATGAGAATGTGCGAGATGTTTAAAACGTCCATGATTGCTGTCTTGAGCTCAGCAGGGTCCATGCTTGCCGTGGAATGACGTCTGCACAGTTCACCCAGGAAAAAAGGCACAAAATGGTTGGCTGCTGCAGCTTTCACGGAAGGAGGGGTGAGGTTGTACCCAGAAGCACCAGTGGCAATGCTTTTTGCCCCATCAGGCACTGGGATCTCAACCCAGCATTCCAATGAGTGGGGGAGACTGTGGGAACTATGGGATAGCTATGGGATAGCTATCCACAGTTCAATGCTTAGGAAATCGACGCTAGCCTCGGTATATGGATGCACACCACCGAATTAATCTGCTTAGTGTGGCTGCGTGCACTCGACTTTATACAATCTGTTTTAAAAAAACGGTTTCTGTAAAATCGGAATAATCCCGTAGTGTAGACATACCTTAAGTTAGGAAAACATCTTTCTAGTAACTATTATTATAATAACTAAATATCCTTTTAAGGTGCCCTTCACAATGGCCTATGTTATATAAATAAGTGATACTTAATGGCAGTTTCACTCTTTCTGAAGTATTTACCCACAACAGAGTGATCACTGTGGTTGCAAAATAAGAAGAAACTCCTAGAGTATTGGAAGCCATTTCTCCAAAAGATGTTGCCATCAACTATTGTATCACTGCAAGAACTTTGGCCTCAGGCAAACCAACCATTTTATAACCAATGCAATAGGCTGACTATATAGTCACCATACAGCAATTTGGAATACACTGGGAAGCCAATGTTTACATAGAAGATTGCAGAGATGCTTCAGGAGCACTAATTAAGAACATAAGAATGGCCATACTGGGTCAGACCAATAGTATCCTGTCTTCCAACAGTGGCTAATGCCAGGTGCCCCAGAGGGAATGAACAGATCAAGTGTCGCCTTTCTCCCCTGTTGCCATTCTCAGCTTTTGGCCAGGATAATACGGTACTGCACTTGGGTCTAAAGGTTCCTGTTTCCAGTCCCACAACTTGCTGAATGGTGCAGAGGGGAGCAAATCAAGGCAAAAAAATGCACAGGAGCAGGCACACATGAAAAGGAAAAGTAGACACGTAGGCTTCTCTCCTCGCATCAGCTTCTCTCCTTGCATCTGTTCTGTGTTGTCTGCAACGTAGCTGAACAGTCAATGGTCATGCAGTAATAGGGGCCGGCCAACAAGTTTGATGGGTGGGGCAGAGCCATGGGCCAGCCTTCTAAGTGAGATGTTCAGATACAAGTGCTTTGAGACTATGGTGATACAGGGTCATATAAGTACCTAGTTAGATAACCACGCACAAGAGCTCGTGCAGAAAAATGAACATAGTACTGGCTGAACTTGTGTGATGTATGAGCTCCAGTGGAGTGATCAGACTTGTTGGCCGCAGCCCTTATTACTGCATGACCAATTGACTGTTCAGCTACATTGTGGAGGACACAGAACAGGTGCAAGGAGAGAAGCCAACGGAATAGCCTACTCGTCTTGATGTCACAGAGCACAACTGTGTCAGCATGGCAACCGGGCCAGTCATTTCGCCATTGCTGGTTGGCGCTGGAGGAGCCGTTGGAGCGGAATGTGGAAGCTCCTTTGCAGCCAGATGGGGATTTTGTGGGGGTGGGGGTGGGCCTGGTTTCCCCAGAGAACCCCAGCCTTTGAAGATTTTTCTGTATATGCACTGTGGTCTGTCTGTCATATGGAGGGGCGAGTGCAGCTAACCTGTGGCCCTCACAGCACTGCAGCGTTCTATAACGAGTTGGTTCCTTGTGTGCATGTTTATGTGGTGCATTGATCCAGAAGTTCATTTACGTCCATGTAACACTGCTCACTGATGGGTGAAAAGATTGTTAGTCTGGAGACCCTAGAGCAATTTTGGCTGGGTCACTTTCATGGTCAGTGGCTGATTCAATGTTGCCAAACCTGCAGCTGCAGGAGCCCACCGGGACAGGCTGATATGCTCGTTTTAGGTTTGTTGCTTGTCCTCTAGTAGGGCATGTGTGTGGAGAACGAACTGTTCTGTGGAGCTAACTTCAACCCCCCAGGGGAATCAAAGGTTCCCCCTCCGCCTATTTAATAGAGAACCTCCATCCGTTATTCTACACAGACACAAATACCAATAACTATTTCCCCTTGGTCTTCCCTGCAATTGGATTGAACACCTTTCTCCTGGGGAGAGAGAGGGAACTATGCTGGTTCTTGGGCCTTGCAGCAAGGGTTCCCAGTCAAACAACTTAGCAGGCGGCTTTAGATTTGCTTGAACAAGCCCTCTGTGTCTTTTTCACAGCGATCAAAGTGACTGTTTGTGGTTTTCAATTCATTTTTTTGCATATGGGAGAGAGGATGGCTTTGTGCAATGACTTTTAACATACTTCAAAAGAACTTGAATCAGTACAGGCTCTGCTATATACAAATTAAAATAATTGATTTTTGGCAGCCTTTTTAGGAGATATATAAATTGAAGGGATCATGTTTCTGATACCTTTTTTTTTCCCTTTGGACTTTACTTTCTGTTGACTTTCAGAGCTGGAATTCAGCCACCAAAACAACAAGAGCTGCCTGCTTTCATTTAATCTGACCTCCCATCATGGGAGCCATTGGCACGTCTTCTTGAACTTCCATGGCTCAGATGTGGTGGGCCTTGGCCTAATTCCAACACTGCACCTTTCCCTTTCATTTCTGCTTTGAGACCTTCATATGGAGTAAGAGCAACTGCCCGACACCCAACAGGCATAGACCCTTTCACGAACAATTTTCTCTCCCTCTTTCTCCATCAGTGAAAGCCAATATCCTCACCCAGACAGAGCTGCACCTGGGCTGTATTCACTCAATGCACTGATGACATTGGGTCCTGCACTATCTGTGCCGACCTAAAAATAGCTCTCAATTAACATTGCATTTCAAGAATTGGAAAATTTCCCAGAAGTCCATTCTCCCCCCCCTTTTTTTGTTTCATTACATTTTGCAGTAATAATACACAAGCCTGTAGAAAACATGACGGGTAATGAAAAAACGTAATTAATATAAGCACTGTAAAGCATGTTATTTTTTCTCTGTTGTCCTTGCAGAAAATTGCTGCTTTAAACGGAGCAGGATGTGAAAATGATAGAGCAAACAGTAATATGCTGTGCTTTGTAAATATCTTCTGCAAAAGCGTTAAGTCAACGGCTGTTTATTTTTTTACTTTGTGTCACAAATTCTTTTTAATTTTTTGTTTCACTCTAAACGACGTCATTGGGCTAACTATATTTTTTGTACTGCTGCTTATTCAATCAAATGTGCAGGAATGGCCGTTCAGTCTTTTCTTACAGACGCCTGTCTCTAGGTTCTGAAATGCAAGATATGTGCAGCAAAAGTATATCTGGCCAGAGCTTCAGCAGATGTAAATCTATGGCTCTACACTGGTTTACATCAGCTGAGGCTCTGGTCTCATTGGTTTTGAATTTTAAAATAGAAAAAAGTGCCCCTCTGTTTAAAACAACAACCCCTCCCCCAAGTTTCAAAAGTAATTGCCCCAAGCCCTGCAGTAATACTTTTATCACCTGTAGTGTTTTGGACTGTTACGCCAGGACACTAGTATTGTTTTTATTAGGCTTCCTTCCCACAATTTTATAATGGGGCCAGAGCAATATTAAGTAAAAAATTAAACCAAGCTGATGTAGTATATGCCAGCTCTCCTTAGGCTAGTTCTCTTTGGCTATCTGTAGAAGTTGTAATATCTAGAGATAGCTGAAGGTCACAACATAGGCACTAAGCTGAAATACAAAACAGAATTCTAGACACATCTTGTATGGCCAGATCAGAAACGGCTTATGGTTTATTTTCCATTTTTTCCCCCTGAAGCTGACATCCAGCATTAGTTATTGTTTATTTTTGTCTTGTTCCTGGTTCTAAAGGCCCCAGTTTATGTGAACTTTCAGATAGCACTCAGGGCCTCTTTGCTTCATCCCCTCTGAGCCAGTTGGTTCCCTTGTGAAGGTAAGTTTCCCCAGTTGAAAATCTGTGCCTCTCTCCTGTGGCATTCTGTGCAGCCATTTGGAGTCCCAGATGTAGGAAATGAAATAATCCATGCTCATACAGTCATGAAAGTGCCCATCTGGCACACAGGAACATCACGTATTGGAAGCGCACAAGCGTGAGCTCACTTTTGTTATGGCATTTCATAAACAGAGATGCAGCGAGCCAGCAAGTAAGGTCTTTTGGATAATAACAATCATTTGCACCACACATTGTGCTTAAAAAGGGGGGAAGGGAGAAAAAATCAAGAAAAAAATGAGAACATTTGTTTTGAGGGATCTAAGGAGAAATTTCTACTCACAACTGTTTTTTTCCACTGGCCTGCTGTATTTACAACTATAGATGTGTGTATACGTAGGATACACTGGTGACAGCTGAAGTCTAGGCAGTTAATTCTTAGTTAAGGCACTTCCTAAATCTCGTCTTTCTTGCCCTTTTATCAAAGAAAGGCAGTAGCAGAATTTACTGACAAGAATGATTTCTATATAAACAAATCACGTTACTGCTTTCTAATCACAAAACCACTCCCAAGAACTGTCTAATAAATGACCTCAACTCTCATTTTTCTGAAGTACACAGACCAGATTAAAGACAGCAACAGATAAACCAGAAGAGAAGTGTGTGTGTGTGTGTGTGTGTGTATGTGTGTGTGCACGCGCGTGCGCGCATGCGCTGTTCATCTCTGGAGTTATAATTACCGAACAAGGCAGATGTGTAAATTAATCCTGCTGGGGCAGGATGTATACATTGCACTAGTCCCTCAAGCAATTCAAGATGTTAACACTGTTTACTTGGCGACACCAGGATTTCATTGGGACATGTTGCCCAGTGAAAATCAGGAAGCACTGACCTGTCGAAAATGATCAATTCAGTTCAACACTATTAAGTAAGTTGAGGTTACTTGTATTATTTTAGCTTTGCAAAGTAATTGGAAAAACCCCACCCTCAGCATTTTGTTGGCTGTTGCATGCTGGAAGAAAAAAACCCTCAGGATATATTGAACTTCCTAAATAACATTGGTAGCTCATCCAAAAATTTAGATATTCGGAGGAGAGGTTTTCAAAGGGATGAGAGTTTCAGAAGCAACGAGGAGCTTAGGATGGCTGTCATACCTCCAGAAACATCACTAAAAAAATGTACCCATTTCACATGATGTAGGTGTGGGCATGCCCTGGGCAGAAGCATGACACTCAGTGGTTTATGAACTGTATAAAATATGGATAACAGTAAAAGAAACTACTCCCTGCATTGTATATGAACTACTGTTGTATTGTACTTGGCAAACAATGCCTGGTCTGGTATATTTTAAACGCTAAATGTAAGTTGGGAACACAATGAGAGGTTTGTAAATAGGACAGACCATTACAATACAGTGCTTCTCATTTGAAAAGTCACTTGTGCAAGAACTGATTATTGACCCATGATGTGTAAATGAATGAAATGCAGAAATTAATATTTGGGTCAACTCATGTACTTTTCAACCATGAAATGAAAAGCTCAATATTCACATTCTAATTCATACATGAAAGCATTGCAGCACTATTACTTGGCTATTGTATTCATTTATTATTGTCTTAATTAATGATACACAGAGTCATATCACTACTGTCAGACTGATGAAAGAGTTGCTATTCCACACTGATGTTTTGACACAGGAATATTCCTTCCTCTTGGCCTTTCTTGTACTGGTAATTATGGGCCAAAATCAGGCCAAGTGTAAGCATGTGAACACTACTATTTGCATAGTGTCTGAATTTAGCTCTAAAGTACTAAAAACGTTCCAGTTGCACATACAGGACTGGTTCCTCTTGACTACGCACATTGGGCCTGAGTCTGATATCACTTACATGGGTTTCATGCCAGCGTGACTCCATTGAATTAGTTGGAATCATTCCAGAAGTACATTAGTGGGCATAAGAAAGAATCAGGCCCATCAGCTGCCTTTATTTACAAGATATATTTATGTTCAGTCCTTTAATCGAAGGGTTCTTTTCCTGTTCCCTGGCATGCAGGAAAGGGTCCATGGGAGCATGTAACTTCTATTGACATTAATGGTAGCTACAGCTTTGTATTGATGGAAGCTCAATGTGCTGCTCCGTTCAGGTTGATTTCTATTACAGTGACTTTAGTGCTCATGAAACATGCCAGATTGGCAACCTCATGGATTCAAGTCCCCTGTTTCTCCATAGAGCAAGTGCAACATGCACAGCAGCAGCAGCAGCACTAGATCATTTCACTGTACCAGTGCAACCATGCCTCCCCTTCCTCCCCTCTCCCAAGTAATGAGGAGGCAACTACCTGAAACAGTGAGAGAGTAGCTGATTATCTATGGCTACCCAATGTTGGACTTTCTGACAAGATTGCCAGAAAGAGTGCCGGCAGTGATCATAGAATCATAGAAGATTAGGGTTGGAAGAGACCTCAGGAGGTCATCTAGTTCAACCTGCTGCTCAAAGCAGGACCAATCTCCAACTAAATCATCTCAGCCAGGGCTTTGTCAAGCCGGGCTTTAAAAAACCTCTAAGGATAGTGATTCCACCACCTCCCTAGGTAACCCATTCCAGTGCTTCACCACCCTCCTAGTGAAATAGTTGTTCCTAATATCCAACCGAGACGTCCCCCACTGCAACTTGAGACCATTGCTCCTCGTTCTGTCATCTGCCATCACTGAGAACAGCAGAGCTCCATCCTCTTTGGAACCCCACTTCAGATGGATGAAGGCTGCTATCAAATCCCCCCTCACTTGTCTTTTCTGCGGACTAAACAAGCCTAGTTCCCTCAGCCTCTCCTTGTAATCTCCTAGCCCCCTAATAATTTTTGTTGCCCTCCACTGGACTCTCTCCAATTTGCCCACATCCCTTCTGTAATGGGAGGCCCAAAACTGGATGCAATACTCCAGATGTAGCCTCACCAGCACCGAACAGAGGGGAATAATCACTTCCCTCAATCTGCTGGCAATGCTCCTACTAATGCAGCGCAATATGCCATTAGCCTTCTTGGCAACAAGGGCACACTGCTGACTCATAACCAGCTTCTCATCCACTGTAATCCCCAGGCCCTCCTCTGCAGAACTGCTGCTTAGCCAGTCAGTCCCCAGCCTGTAGAATGCATGAGATTCTTCCTTCCTAAGTGCAGGACTCTGCACTTATCCTTGTTGAACCTCATCAGATATATTTTGGCCCAATCCTCAAATTTGTCTAGGTCGCTCTGGACAATATCCCTACCCTCCAGTTTATCTACCTCTCCCCCCAGCTTAGTGTCATCTGCGAACTTGTTGAGAGTGCAATTCATCCCATCATCCAGATTATTAATAAAGATGTTGAACAAAACCGGCCCCAGAACCAACCCCTGGGGTACTTCACTTGATACCAGCTGCTAACTAAACATCAAGCCGTTGATCGCTACCCGTTGAGCCCCGACAATCTAGCCAGCTTTCTGTCCGCCTTATAGTCCATTCATCCACTTCATACTTCTTGATGACGGTTTGTGTGATATGGTCAGGGATGTACTGAGCTCACCCCTTCATTTCCAGTTCACTTGGTGCCAAACTTGGCTGGATTTGAATTGGTGACTCAGAGTGAAAAGGCCTTGTAGCTCCTTGCAGAGCCCTTAAGCTATCCTGTCCCTCTCAGGTGGGTTTTTGATATGCAGAAGCTGATGATATGAGAGATTTCTTCATCAAAAGTAAATAGCACCTCCTTTTGAGATTCAGGCACATAGAGGATGCCACGGGAAAAGATGCAAGGTAACCATTACCCAGTATGTCCCTGTGCAGAAGGCAGCCATAATGTGACTGCAAACATTCTGGAGAAAGGGAAGAAGCAAGTGCTTAATACCTTATAGGAGGCAGAATGGGATGGGGACGTGGCCACTTTTCCACCAGCAAGCACTGGGCTGGCACCAGTGGCGGGTGTGTGCGCTATACTTACCCACTCCAGAATGCCCCTAGAGCTACCTCCCACCACCGTATGGTTCTTAGGAGCCACAGAAGAGCCTGGAAGTTATAGGTGTCACTTGACTCAGACTCCCTAAAAACAACAATAATTCAAATACAAAACAGAACCTGAATGCACGCATATTGATTATAAATAGAATTAACAGAGATGGGTTGTACAGAATAATGCAGATAATTCATCGTTGCAAAGCCAGGCAGGTAAATCAGGACTAACACACAGAGCTTCATATGTTTCATGAAATCAACCTACCCTATAACAGATGATAAAATACTATGAATGATGCTAAGAGTCTGACTTAAACCAATCAAGCAAAGAAATACTGAATCAAGGCAGCTGCTATGTACCTGGTCATTATTAACTGTGTTTATTGGAGTCATGCCTGCAATTCTGGGCCTGATTTTGGATCTTCCAAATCACCTCTGTGGCAGTCTGTTGATGCACATCAGTTTTAAAGCCAGTGAATCTGGTTGGGTGAGGCTCCTCCTGATATGGGAGAATCTTTGGACAGTGAAGAGGCATAGCTACTCCATCACCTCTACTCACCAGCATAGAAGGCACATCATCTGGAATAATCTTGGAAATACTTGGCCAGATTGTTAAAGGACAGCCTCTGTTTCTGAGAGTGCAATTTGCCCTTCATGTACGTGTGGCCACAATTTTTTTGCACCCATGGCTAACCTCACCATTTAGTCAGGGAAGTACCCAATTTGCATTTGAACCAGGTATTAATCCATCCAAAATAAGAAGTGTCCACAAAAAACTGGGGTGCAAACCATTCAAATACAATTTTTGCAGGGGTAATTTGTGCAAAAAACAAAACAAAACAAAACAAGGTGGGTAGTAAACCCCTTAAAACCCAGGCATAAAAAGTTTAGCCAAATTTAAAAGAAATCATGAGATGAGAACATGGCCAAAGTGTATGCACACAGATACACTTTTGTCTGCCAGTCCACTAGGGGCACTAGCAACAGTAATTGAGGCTCAGGCCTGCAAAGTGCTAAACATGCTGGTCCTAAGGTCAGCCGTGGCTCCAGGCACCAGTGGTCCAAGCACGTGCCTGGGGTGCCACGCCTCGGGGGGCGCCCTGCTGGTCCCTGCAAGGGCAGCAGTCAGGCAGCCTTCCGCAGCTTGCCTGCAGGAGGTCCGCCAGTCCCGTGGATTCGGCAGCAATTCGGCGGCGGGTACACCGAATCTGCGGGCCCTGGGACCTCCTGCAGGCAAGCCGCTGAAGGCAGCCTGACTGCTGTGCTTCGGGTGGCAAAAAATCTAGTCCTGCCCCTGCCTACAGTGATCAGACAGCAAGTGTGAAAAATTGGGACCGGGGTGTGTGTGTATGGGGGGGGTAATAGGATCCCATATAAAGAAAATCCCCAAATATTGGGACTGTCCCTATAAAATCGGGACATCTGGTCACCGTAGCTGGCCTCAATACAGCAAAGCATTAAAGCACATGCTTAACTTAAAATATATGACCAGCCTATTGACTTTAATGGGTTTACCCAAGTACTGAAAGTTACACACACACATTTAAGTGCTTTCTTGGGCAGGAGGCCTTGTCCCTTGAAGGATCCAGCTCTAGAAGAGCAAGTGTATCAAATACTGCTGCAGAGAAGGAGGTATTGGGTTTGATGATCTTTGATTTTGCTCTGCCTACAGTTGAAGTGCCCTGTGCACTATGTGGCAGCATAATACTAACCTTGGATTGTCTAAATCATGCAACAACATATTATGATGTACAGCCAAAATAAATAACTAAGTGAATATGAAGTGAGCACTCCAGCTGACTCTAAGAGAAGTTGCAGAGTTTCAAAATTAATTTTAATTTTACCTTTAACCCCCTAAAAGAGAATTAATTGCAGAGTTTAAGGCTTTCCAGACATGTTATGGAACATGATGAGGACACACTGAAATAAACACAAACATTTAGATAAAGCCACCATTTTAATTGTATTAATTCTGCCAATTAATGATAATGGAAGATCCGTCCAATTAGCTAAATAGCTAATAGTTTTATCAAGCAGAGGCTGGCAATTTAGAGCAAACAAATTCTTTCTAATTTTATCCTCTTGCACACCAAGATATTTAAAGGATAATGGGGGATCCAATAAAGGATATTGCTCAAATAGAATTACATTTAAATCGCCTAATGGCTTTAAGAGTTTACCCCAATTAACAAATAATAAACTTGAACACGCGGTGATTTCCTGCATAACATCCAGAATCTTGTTTTTTTTTAAAATTATAAATTAACATCTTCTCTGCATGGCTCTACATACAGATAAGCTGAGAAATATCAACTGATTTCCTCCCCTGAAAAATACTGATGTCTCCTAAAACAAAGAGCAAACGGCTCCAGTGCAAGAGCAAAAAGTATCAGGGCAAAGGGACCCGCCTTGTCCAGTGCCACAATATATGAATCAGATACCAACTGTGATCATTTGTTTTATGTGGATTTCAATAAGGAAGACTGACCCATTTAATGTATTTGAGGCCAAATCCTTCTGCTATCTAAATCTGAAATAAGTTAAGGCTATTGAAGAGAATCAAAAGCCTTTTCAAAATCAATAGCTGGAACAAATACCTCATGATCATAATTTTGAGGATAAAAAATCCATTAAAGTGATGCTTTTGATTGCTATTAATGAAGCAGGCTGGAATAAATCCAGATGGATCCATATGGATAATCGAAGTTATTGTTTTCTCACATTTCACGGGGCCAAACTTGGGACCTGCTTCATATGCCAGTGATGGGCACAGTAATTGTTTCCCACTGACTATGACCTGGGCTGACTGGTCCTGGGGATGGTTGGCATGGGCTGAAAAGGAAGGCGCAGGAGAAATGCAGAAGCTCAAGCTTCCTGCCTGCACCACAGATCCCCAAACATTGCTCTTCCTGTGCATGTCCTATGGAGATTATTACAGGCTGCAGGCTGCAGTAACCTCTGAACAGCTGCTGTGGAGGGAAAAAGAGAGTGACACAGAGAGGCACTGGAAAGCTCTGTAGGTTTAGAACAAAAATAATTTCCTCTCTGAGACAGTGGGGGAACAGCTTCTTCAACCAGCCATTTCAAAGCTGTAAGACAGACTGGGTGGGGCATGAGAGGACCCACATCCATTTAAGGTGCTTCGGTGGCTGACTGTCAATCAGCCAGCATGAGCCTGCCCCTCTCCCAGACCTTAGGGGAGACACACAACATTATCTTTCAGAACCCACATGGAACAGAGTTCTGGACACTATGAACTGGGCAAGGCTAGGGGCTGGGTGGGCTGTCTCAGAGGAGGACACATGTAGGCTCTTTGTGGCATGGAAACAGGACAGGCTGTACAGGCCTGCTTGGGCAATATAGCACACACAGAAAGTATCTAAGAATGAATTTTTCATTCAGAGCTGAATAAAGGCATTGTCCTATATGAACTTGGGAGGAACTGGTTTTTCTTTCAATATCAAAACTGAACCCAAACTTAAAAATCTCAAGCAAAGACCCCCTTCTGACACAAAAGCTGGACATCATGTCAGTAAACTTTGTATGAATATCATGTTAGGTCAGAAAGGCACAGAGCTTCAACCTTTATTAACATCCTAAACTGTCTTTGAGTCATACCCTGTCTAAAAGAATATCCCCATCTGCTAACCTACTGACTTCACATTGCGCATCTGAATGTTCTATTTTTTTATTATTAACTTCTACAACAGCAGATTTATAGAGGTGTTTATAAGTCTGCTCTACAAATAAAGGATCATTAATAACAGAACCATCTGCCTCTCTAACAGCTGAAATCATATTTAAAACTTAATCCCATCTTAACCAGCTAATATTTTCCTGTAGCCCCCACCTATGTCCTTTCCCTTGCTTTAGCCACCATTAACCATTATGTACCTATACAGTTAGTGTGGTTTCTATAACAGGCCCTTCTTCTGGGCTGCACTCTGGCTACTTTGCACCTTAGCAGCAGCACAAAGTAGGAGCAGCTCCAGCAGGCTCTTCCCTGTAGAGGCGTAGCCTCAGGTAGCATACAGCTAATAAAACAGCTCCTCTGTCACACCACTCTTTGTGACTGGGGTAGAGATTCCCCTGCCACGGACAGTCCCTGGCTGCCAAAACATTCTCCTCGAACTTCTGGCAGCCAATGGAGATTACTCTGGCTTGAAGGCTCAGCGGCTACACCCTTTGGTGGTAGTTCTCAAGAACTCAGTTGTTGTCATTCATTTTATAATGATGAGTAGTTGTTACAGCTTTTATGGGGTTTGTATGATTATAGCATTTGCTGCTCAACTCATCTTTTCCTTCTTTCCTGTTTCCTTCTCCATGCGACTCGCTCAAGGTCCTGAATGTGCTTGAATTGAACTGGTGGCGGCAGAGCATTCTCAAGACCAGCCTGGAACTAGTGGGGTGGCCACAGCCCTGGGAACACTTGTGTAATGTTGCGAGGCATTTTGTGTGATTTGCAAGCATTCCATTGCTTGAACTGGTATTAGGAACAGCACCATTCTATAGCCTGGGCTAGACGGTGAGTGTGTGTGTGTGTGTATGTGTGGGGGAGAATCATAACCTTACAAAGAAGAAAAAATAGATTTTACAGATGGATGTTTACAAGTGCTAAATTCTGAGGGACTAAATGGCTCAGAGAATATGTAATGGGCTCCAGTCTTTCTCCAATAACTTGCAAGTCCACATATGGCCAAGGTAAGTGTAAGCAAAGGTCTCTATCATATATGGCTGGGTAGTGGCCCTTGTGAAATGAGCAGGAGGCCTTAATCTGATTTGACAGGTATCCATATCACAAACTGTTGACACTCTTGTGGCAGACTTAGCAGAGAGGTGACGGACGGAGGGGTCTTAGAGAATGAACTGCCTTCTCACCCGCCTAGCAGGAATGCCTCCAGAGAAATGATGAGGTAATTTGGCAGGCAGAGTCTTGCATGGCTGTTGCCTGTATTGTGTATGAAAGGAGGGCTTCAGGCTGTCAGTCTAGCACTTTTCATGGCCATTGAATTCATTAACAAGAAAAGTCTTAACTCATGAACCATATCTGCCAAAGGAGAGAGATTTTTCGTTGTACCTCGCCAGAGTAAAGGAAGGGTTATCTCAGTGTCTCTACCAAGGCTAGTTCTTGGCAATGTACCTGACCCTCTGGCTAGTGTGGACTAAGCTACTGTGTTGACAAGCCCTTAGACATTTTTGAATTAATACAGCAATGCCACAATATTGAGGAAATCTGTCTATATATGTCCTACCTATTTTTTAAAAAAAGTGCATAGCTTCTGTTTTAAGTAAATATGATACTTGAAGAATATGCACCCGAAACAGGAGTACCCTGTACTCTTCAACACATTATTCCAAACCCTAAATGTTTCATATTATCAGTTTCAATTTATCAGGTTTATTCATAAAATAAAAACAACAAACTTTTCTTATTAGCCATTTCAATATATATGAACTCCAATATTTATTCACTATGTTCTTTGCACTGCAAATGATTTTTCACCCCTGTGCAGGTGGCCAGCATGAAGCCTCATTCTGAGGATTGAAGTTGAACTTAAGTGCTATACAGGCTTGTGCTGGCCCTCAGCACAGGGTAAATTTCACCCAACATGAACACCATGAGTCCACACAACTTAAAGCAGGGGTTCTCGGGAAATCAGAAAACTAGATTTCTTGGCAATTTTATTAAACAAATTTGTACATTTTCATTCATAGTGACTTTTTGTTCGTTTTCAACTTTGTCTTTGGTGAACTTTTGGAGAGTCATCTGGGAAGAACAAAACCCTCTCATTGTTGAAGTTCAGAGTCTTATCACAGCAGGCCCAGATCACAATTAAATGTACACCTCAAACATTCAAGCAGTAAAAGAAAATGTAACTTGTGTCGAGCTGCCCAGAGGTAGCAATACAGGAGGTACCGGTGAGCATTTTCTGCATCAATAGATCTAGTAGACAGGGATGGTTTAATCAGTCCTGTCCCAAACACCTACAATATACCTGGTTAGGTGATGATAGATTCAGTCCAATAGTTGCTGGCAGGGACTGGTTACAGACCTGATCCTCTTCGCACTTACACCAGCTTTAATCAGGAGTAACTCAGTTTAGATCAGTGGATTTACATTGGCGTGAAATCAGTTATGTGTCTGATCTAAAACCCATTGAAGTATTTCCAAATGACTTCAGCGGGCTTTGGATCAGGCCCTAAATGAGACTGGAATCAGACCAAGATATCCAGAACTGGTTTTGTGTTTGGGAGGGGGTGGGGAAGGCGATTTGGGGAACAGCAAATAGATATTTCCTGTTAAATAGAACAAGAAGGGAAATTGAGAGACACAGAGGTTTCCCAGGAAGCTCAAGGTGTTATTCCCAAAAGAGCTCTCATTCAGTACGAAGCAGCTTATCCTCCACACAATGCAACACTAGACCACAGGCAGTAAATACAATACATTTATACATTCATAGATTCCCCATGATCATGGGAGCCTCTGTGGCTGCAGATGTGGCAAGATGGTGTACACCTACCTTGATAGTAGATTAATTAATTCAAAGATGGCAAATTCCTTAATTTGACCAAATTAACTTCTTTGTGAATCTCGTGACTCTCCTATAAGCCAATATTATTGTGGTGAAACTGGAAGCAGCCTTGCAATCGCTGATGTTTTATTTAGCAAGAGTCATTTTTTTGTAACAAATTAGAATTGTCATTAATTTTTAAGTTATTTGTCTGTGCCGCTAATTCTTCCAGAATCTGCAGTTTTCTCCTGAAGTTTCCTTCACATCTCTGCATACATTTCCTGATAGCAGTTCAGCTTGATCAGGAATAACTTTATTACCCTGCTAAACCACATTCAAGATCTTCAGACTTGAATATGCAGAGATAAAAATCATCTTCTTTACTGTCAAAGAACAACTCACCTACCCCACCCATGTAGAGGCAAAGCTACAAGCTCCAGGACCTGGGGTTTTACAATTACAATGAGCAGGTGTTTTTGGTGATTTTTTTTTTTTTGCTGTTGCAGTTTTTGCCATACCGATCTTCTGTTGGTTTTTTCATCTTGGAGCCATATCAAAAGAGAGAAAATACTGCAATTAAACAGAACCAGTCACAGAGACACAAGGGTACAAGTATGATCTAAAGTGGAAGTTTACCTTTTTGATCTGCACTGTTGATCTCTTATCTGTCTTGTAGATCTCTATTGCATAATCTGAGATGTTGGATAGAACACCCATCAACGTTAATAGAAGTGCCACACGTTGAACAAGTGATAAATGTGCAAAAGATTTGCACTTGGGCCAGAGAAGACTTTTGCCCCATGTCAGAAATTATTATAGGTTCACAGAGCACATATCTAAAGCATCCTACCAGAAGTCACTTGTTCTCCAGATGTTGGCTAACAAACTCTCTTGCACTTGAGCACTTCTGCTCATTGTAACCCAGATACTCAGGGGTAAACACAACAGAGAAACATTGGATTCATAGTGTGGTGCTATATTTCCTCAAAGGTTTCAGGATCCCAAAGACTGCAGAACATTTCAGTCATTAAAATGTAATAAATCTGGTGAAATTTCAAATGTTTTTTTTACTTTACCATGGAGTTCAGTCTCCTGAAACTTTTTGTGAGATAGAGGATTATAAATTCCAGGGTCCAGCCAAACTCTAACTAAGGTAATTACACTCAGCCTATTTAACATTCTCCAGCAGTTTCAACTGGACATGGTAATCTTCACTTCCTGCATAAAACTGCTGTGTAGTATTGCTGTGCATTATTCAGCATTTGCACATTTCACCGGTGGATGAAGTGATCTTCATGTGTTGTTTCTGTATCACATTTATGTTGGTAAAGTACTTTCGGGTCCTTTGGAGATGAAAGAAGCTATATCCAGGGAATACTGTTATAATAATCCTCTGCTATGATCTACTTCAGTGGGAAGATAAAAACAATGTGTTCTGTTTTGTTCATGTAACTTATTTTAATATAAAATAGAATTACAGCACTCCCCCAGGGTGTAAGTTATTGTGTAATTTTACACCTCCATACCTAGATGAGTGTTGGCATTCAATCTACATACCCACCATGCCCACAACTGCATACATCCTATTGTGGCTAAGTACATAATAATTCATATTTGTAATATTCAGAGACAGATTCAAATCAGTTGTGCAAGTCTTTTTATTTCACAGCAAAGTAAAAATAAACGATAGCAAAACAAGTATATAGTAAACACTAATACTCAGCTAAATTACAGAATGTATCTTCTATCAGATTACATATAATAGTGCATATTTTGTCACTTTACTCCTATTACTCCTGTTCCTGCCCTCACCTAAATATTGCCATTGTAAAGCAATCTTCCTTCTGCCAGGGAGCTGGCAATAGATGGAATTCCTCTGCTGGAGACACTCAGAATAAGTAGGAAGTTCAAATAGGCATGAGAATGGTACAGCTTGTCACTATATTGCATGCAGGGAAACTAGGAAAAGCTCAGCAAAGTACTAAAAGTTATATTCCAAAATAACAGCAATGAGGTCACCATAGTGCTGGTCTTAACCAGTTTCAGAAGAAGTAGAAGAATCACTTACAGGGATGCCAGTTTCATAACTTTCCATCCTACCCTGCAACCATGTGGATCTGCCCCTGATGCTTGTTCTTCTCAAGGCATGTCATTCACCTTAATGTGGCTCATGCTGTCTCACATGCTCTCTCTTCCTAGCTGTCACCCTTAGCCCAATGCTTTGGCTGCCAAGGGCAAGGGGCACCATGTGCAGCCAAATGGTTCAAACGTGCTTGGGACCAGCCTGGTGTCACCACTTGATAAGTACCTCCAGCAACTTCAACTTTGCACCAAGGACTGATGTTCCCTTTATATACTTGCTGCTTGCAAAATGTCATTTTTCAAAACTTCAAGATGTTTTTGATAGATGTGTTTGTCAAAAAGTGGTCAGAAGGATGCTCACACCAATGCTGAGGAAATATGGAATGTCTGCGGATTTAATATTTATGGCAAATGCACTATATACATCACCTAAAACAGTGATCTGAACCTGTACCGGAATGACAAGCCCTTTGAAGTGCAAGTCAGACTGCACCGGGGTCAGCTCTCAGTCCACTGCTGTTTATTATATTGATGGCCTATGTCAGCAGGAAGAAACCAATGCGAAAAGGTGAGAAGCTGCTATACTCAGATGATATAGCAATAAGGGCATCCTCAAAAGAAGACCTAGAGGAAAAAGTAAATCAGTGGTATGACCAGCTAAGCAGGCATGGGATGAAAATGAACATGACTAAGGCTGAGGTCATGTGAGTCAGTAGAGTTGCCACAGGGAAACTGGATATAGAGATTAATGGACCATGACTAAACCAGAGTGATCAGTTCAAGTACCTTGGTGGCTGGGTTATGGAAGACAGCAAGCTTGAATGTGAGCTGCAGTCCAGACTGGAGAGCGCTGGATGAGTGTGGAATAACATCCTAGATATTGCTTATGATAAGCATACGGCACTGACAGTGAGATTCCAAGTGTACTCCACAACGCTGTATGGTGCAGAAGCATGGTAAGATACAGCAGGTTCAATGCCAACAGGTGTTTGAGATGAGCTGTCTTTGCATAATAAAAAGTTACATGAAGGGAGAGATTTAGAAATGAAAGCATCAGGATGGAAGTCAATGTCCATGATGTGGCTGACAAAATCCAGGATGTGCAACTTTTCTGGTTTGGACATGTGCAGAGGATGAATGAAGAGGATTTTGGGATGGGACAGGGTGGTTGGAAAGAGATCCTGAGAAAAGCTGAGGCAGCGATGGATGGATTGCATCAAAGAAGATGGCAAGCAAGTGGACTTTAGTGTTGCCCCGGACAGAAGAAGATGGCAGATGCTTGGATGATGACTCGACCTCAAGTGATGAGATGAGAAGAAACAGAAGAAGTGAGTGTCAAAATCTCCCTAAAAATAAAAATAAAAAAGAATAACATCCCCCACGGCTTTGTGATTTTATGCCATTTGCCCAATCAGAAATGGCTAAGCTCATTTAAATATATTTTTATTTATTTACTTCTTTAAAAATGCACCTGGCCTGACAACACAAGGGCTACGTTGCTTCCTGATGTGATTTCAAATGGCTGAGAAATTAAAACATTGAAAAACGGGGTTTATAATGGAAATGCTGACAGACTATTAACTATAGCAGTGCTGCACTAATAAATGGAATGGCCTGTCATAATCTCTAGTTCATAAATATGCAAATACAAGGCAGACGATTTGCTCCATAGGATGTCTCTATAATTTTAACTGACCTTTACTGATACTAAATGAGCTTGTTGCTTCTGTTTTTGTGTATTAAATATAAAGTACAGGGAATCCTGCCTTTCTTCCTACAAGGCCTACTCCGGTTTCCACTGAATTCAGTGGGAACACTGCCATTGTCTTCAACTGAAGCAGGACGTTTCCTAAAACATATAGTTTAAATGGCTAAGCATTAAACTAAACTCTTGCCCGTGTTTAATTCTGTTCACATTTGTGTTAATTATGATTGCATTAATTTTCATTTAAATTAAGCACCTATTTTCCCCATGTGTCAAAGAGTCTGACCTGCCAAAAAACACTCACCCTTTGGTGGAAAACAGGCCATCAACATAATGACATAAAATTGAATTTTATCCAGTTTCCTGCTTTGGACCAAATGTAGGTAAATCCAGTGACTTAATATTTAATAATCTAAATGTAATTTGTTTTGTGTCTTTCATCACACAGTAAAGAATTGGACGAAAGCAGTTTTGCAGATTGGCCCCCTAATTATTTTAAGCTATTCATCCTGGTATCTGTCCCATTGATGCTCAGCCAAACTGCCAGCAGGGGAGAGATCTGTCCAATCCAGGAACTAAATGAGTCACTGAGAGTCAATCTGTTTTTTCCCTTGCTGCTGGGGTTTCCTTGGGTCCCGGTCTTGCTCTGCTTCAGTCATACACACAGCTTCAGGCCGAAACCTTCTTTGGCTTTGACTGCCTCCTGTTTCCCCACCTCTGCTCTGCTCATCACAGCTGTTGATGGGTTCTGACCGGCTGGCCACAGAAGACCAGTGCCTCGATCACATTGTTCTATAGTTCTTGCTCTGACGGAAAATGAAGACATCTTGGCCTCGTTGTATTTGCTGCTGCAGTAATACAATACATATCTAGAAGGAAAGCAAAACACATGTACAAAATCTGTCATTTGGGTTAGATGCTAATTTATCTGTCTTAAGTTCTGGGAACAATATTTGTACTTTTCCCAGAGAACTCAGTTAAGTTCCATAGAAACTGAATACTAATATGACTTTTTACAGCATGGAAAACAAATATGAAACAGAGAAAAAAACACACTTGTGAGAAATATTAGCTGCATTAAACTATCTGACAATACTGTAAATGTAATTTCTAAACTGGAATATTTAGCTCCTAACTGTATTCACTAAAAAGCAAATTGCTCGATTCCTCCCTTTTAGGGTCAGGATTCAATTACACAAAAATATGCAGACAACTTAAAGACTGCATGTAAGATTAAGATAACTGGTATTTCATGGCAAATGATTAAACTAGCTGACACAGTTTTATCCTGAACTTTGCCATTAAGACTGACATTTTTATGCAACGTACATTGTAGTCTGCTGGTAATCTAAATTGCAGTATGTCTTTCTTCTTTCAAGGGCTTTAAATAGCAAAGAACTGGTCTTCTTTACCCTTATTGCAAATGTACAGGAAATATGTCTACGCTGTAACAAGATGAACTGTCTATGACTGGAGTGTACTTGGCTAACTATAGAACCTGGTGGTTCTTATCCACCATATAAACAGCCCAAAGAAACAGCAAACACACACACTCAGATCTGCCGCACGTATGGGAATGAGGACATTTATACAGCTCTAAATGGGATGAGAACATGTCCTCTGCACAGCAAGTCAAAATAGAAAAAGTGGCAAAAGTCTCTTACCACAAGTATAAGTATTTCTTTAATACAGTTGTAAGCAACTCTATACTTTACTGTCGTATGTATTAATACCATTGTTCAGGCTTTCTTTTCCTTACTGGCAGGGAGCTATAGGAATGAATCTGTTAGAAAATGTAACAACAACGTAGGATCATGGGAACTGCCATTCTGGATAAGAACATATCCTAGTCCCATATCCTGTCTGTGTTAATAGCCAGTATCACATAACCAAAACAATTATTGGTACTGTAGAATGACCTACCTGTAGGAGACATTTCCTTCCCAATCCCCAGGTAGTCAGGCCTAGATCCTCCCACTGCAAGTTAGACACCTCCTTGGAGGAACCTGGCTTATGCTCTCCATCTGAGGCTTTATGAAATGTTCATGCATGTAGCATAGTTTGCTTTCTCCTATGTGCTGACATGGTGATAAAAATCTCTGCTCACTGAAGTGGGTAATAAAGGTCTCTGGAGGACAGTATACTCAACTGTTTGGGTCAGTTTCTCCGCTGGAATATGTTGTGGAAACTCCACTGAAGTCAATGGAGCTGTGCCCATTTATTCCAGCAGAGAATTTGGCGCCTTATGTTTAGTGCAGGATTCTCAGAGGTTTATGCATGACAAGAATTCTATGGCAATGTTGCTGGATTCCTTGTCAGTTATAAATAATTGAGTAAGATTAAGGACTCACTTTTACATCTTGGATTTTATATTAGTTCTAATACAGAACATAAACCACTGGTTTTACAAAGCAACTTCCACCAGAGGGAAAAATATAGCTTTATACAGTAACACCAATTTTATAAAAGGATGACTTTTAATCAAAAGAAATTTACATGAAAACAGTTTCATCGTTTGAGAACTTATACAAATGCAGGACAATGTGACTCAACCTGATTCTCAGAAAATCAAACCATATGACCATCTGATAAATTGTGTTACTCAAAATTTCTCATCTCTCACATGTAGAAATGTCTCAGCTTTTAAATACTGTGTAGATGATATAGCAACTTTCACTTTTCTTTCTACATTTCAAACCTTGAAAAACTTTCATAATAGTTAATATGAACCATCTAGCATTTCCTTTTCCAACATGTTACACTGATCATTCATTAACTATTAAAAATGAAGATAACTGTCATGAATTTTGATATAACTCAAAGACTTAGAAAGGATATACAAACAACTCACTCACTCGAGTAACTTTTAGATTACATATGAGGGCACATCCACACTTTTCTTTATTGTCAAATGCAATGCATCACTCAATTATCCATCCGTTATTAGAATATTTTCTTTCACTCCTTGGCACTAGTAGTTTGGGTTTTCTCTGCTACCCAGCACAAAAGCGTTCCAACCACTTCATAGTATATAGGCCTGATTTGGTCCCAGAGTAATTCCATTGATTTTGGAGATCAAAATCTTACCTAAGACACTACAAAGGTTTATCTCTAAGAGCTTTTGCCTGAATAGTTCTGCTTACATGTATATGTCCTTATCTTAGTGTGAAAGCATATGTGAAGAGAATGATAAATGTGTAGGTCTTAATTGACATGGGAGTGGTGTTTTTGGGCTCATCATAAAAATTGGCATTCTTTATTATTTATACAGTAATGTAGGTAGTTTAGGTGTACCGAGCTCTTAAAAATATAAGAAGACAGCTACTCTCCCGAGAAAGCTCGCCATCAAAATCAGACATTACACTGAGAGTAACAACACTAGATAATAGTGTAAGCAGTTAGGAAGGGAAGGAGCAAGATGGTTACAACAGATAAAGATTATGGATGAATTTTACTCCCCGTCACACTGCTGTGCATTGAGAATAATGCCAAGATCAGAATTTGACTCAGTTCGATTTGCTTTTTACATTTGCTTCTATATATCTTGTCAAGTCCATACTTCTAGGTTCACTTTAAACATTTTTCAATTTCACAGGCTGGGCATGGATTTAATGAAGGCTTGATTCTGCACCACTCGGAGTTTGGCTAGGGACTGCAATGAGAGTGGATCAGCCTCTTAAAGCCAGCTGTCCCGCTTCGGTAGGGACAATCCCTTTTTAAAAAACAAAAATGAACTTTTTCTCATTCCATTGATCCAGAAAGATCTCCCATTACAAAGGACTCAGCAGAGTTAACAGTTGCTTCTCTATTTGTCCTCCCAAGTATTCCTATTTATAAAATATAAATGTGGATGAGGTACATATTGCAAATCTGAACACAGGGAAACCCTCTGATCACCATATAACTGACAAGTGTAAGTTCCACAGAGGAGTTTATATGATCACTTGTTCTACAATGGGTAAAACCTGTTGGTGGGATAATTGATAACATTCACTCTTTCAGTTTCTTCTCCAGGGAGTTGTAGAGAGTGGGATTTAAATGTTTCAATAGCTGTAGCAGAGGGTGAGATCCTGTAGGAAGAATAAAAGAGGAAGACCTAGAAACAGATAGGAAAATGGTAGAAACAAAGGAAACTGGTAAGAAGTGGGGAGTCATGAGGAACTGAACATTATCAGAGAAACAGAGTTGAGAGAGTGCAACAGCAAGATTAATACTGTGTACATCTACAGTGCCATCCATCCAAGGATCTCCAAGTACACTGCTACCTCGATATAACGTCCCCCGATATAACACAAATTTGGATATATCATGGTAAAGCAGTGCTCCAGGGGTGAGAGGGTGCGCACTCCAGTGGATCAAAGCAAGTTCAATATAACACAGTTTCACCTATAACGCGGTAAGATTTTTTGGCTCCCAAGGACAGCGTTATATTGAGGTAGAGGTGTACTGTAAGTACGGAATTAAGCCCATTTTACACTGGGACAGTGAGTCAGCAGCAGACCAAGGAAGAGAACCAAGCGCTTTTGATGTATAGTCCTGTATTCTAACCAGTGGATGCACTAATTCAGAGTTGGTGCGGGAGTTGTAGCCCATTTCCTCCAGCCCTTTTGGCTGAGGTCCATTTGGCCAAAGGACTTGAAACATAGATTACATGAAGTTTTGTAAAGCAATTACTGAATTTTTAAAATCCCCTTAATTGCATTCTAAATACATTTCCATAAAAATCAAAGTACTCTTCCTTTTTGTGAGAACTTTGTTTATTCCATAAAACATTACAACATTTTGAAAAGCTCCAGAAAATTTTAAGAGAGAAAACCTTTTGATCTAAAAATCCAGGATTGAAGAATCAGCGGGGAATTCAAGAAGAATTATGTCCTCCCAAAGTAGTAAACATATGGAATAATTTGAGTTTAAGAGAGTTAGACATTTTTATAGAATGAAAGGAGGAACTGAAAGATACAATGACTAAGGAGGGCACTGGGTCTGACTTTCTGTTCCAAGTAGCTTATTCCTTATAGATTTTTATGGCTCTCCTAGCCCCAATATTAAACACTTGACCTTTTTGTCAAATACTATTTTAGATTATTAGACTGGATGATTAGTTACTAAATATATGGTCTACAATAAATAGGAAATTGTTCAGCACAATGCTTCAACCTCAGTTTTTTCAGGTATTGCTCCCTTGATATTTAACGTTAGAACATCAAATCCCCTTACATTAGCATTACTTAACCAGTTTGATGCCCAGAAGCTGCACAAGGTTTTCATATGTGACACATAGATTTCTCATGGGGCACTATCCTGAATGCCCCAAATCAATGGTTTAAAGCATACATCACCCCGGGAAGATAGGCTGCGTAAGGAAGAAAAAGCAGCCCAATTAGCAATCACTATGGTACATGTTTAGGAGAGGACCCCATGGAGTCCACAAGACATTTATAATGTACAAATCTAGCGCTAATGCAGCAAGACATTTTCAGATTGTGGGAACTAATTCCCCATTACTAACAAATGTCAGAATTAGGTTTTTTGAAACAGATATTGGACCTGATTTACACTGGTGTGAGAGTTGAATCAGGCCCATTAGCTTTAATATTGTAAGACCGGTTGCTCTAAGTCTTAACACAGATTATCCCTTATTTATTACAGGATAGTTATTGTCAGTCCAAATACCACTTCGGGGCTTTCTGCTGGTGTCATTACTCATGTGAGTAGTTCCACTGGAGTGAATGAGCTGCAGGATTGGTCCCAATATTTGCAGTGCTAGAATTTATATCTTTCTTGTTAATTATCCACCAGGGTGATGGATGCAGCCTATGTGCAAACCAAATAACATTACTCTTCCTCCTGCAGGAAGTTTAATTTATTAGCAATTAAAACTGATGTAGAAGAAATAGGAGAAACCACTTAAAAGTCCAGCCTTCAAAAATCATGCAGTGACTGAATGGTTTGTGGACAGTCAATCTCAGCTAAAAGCACTACAATGTTTACGTAACTGCTGCACAGTCTTGTTTTTAATAAAAGTTACCAATGCTGGGATTATTCCAGTGTAATTAAATCATGGTTTAGTGAGCAATTACTTCCAAAGTAAACTGCTGAAACCTGCTGTACTCCAATTGTTGCCAAATCCAGTTCCTCCTCATTCTCTTCTTCCCAGTTGCTATTAGTTGCTCTAAATTCTGGTACGTAGGCCTAGTTGTAGTGTTATTAAGTGTGAGGAGATAAGGTTTGACAGTTAGCCTGGAATTCAGTGAGTGGTTCGATGTAGCTCAGCATAATCTTCCATAACTAGGATCTGACTGTGGACTTTGTGGATCAGATTATTGGATGGCATAACTCCACTGAAGATTGCTGGGACTGAGGATGGAAAACTCACTTCTCATAGGAATGTGGCCGGGTTGGTCTGTTTCTCCCTTTATAAAAACAGGTGATACATATGAAAAGGGGGAGGTACGTTCAAGAGAGTTTTACACAGATGACTGAATTTGTCACCACTCCCCCCTCAATGATCCATTTCAATAATTTGTTATCCACGTGATTCAAAACAGGATTTCTGGAGTAGCATGTGGATTTGCACAAAGTTGTACAGAAGTAAATATAGCTGGCACAGCCAGTGAGGTAATAAATATCTACTGCTAAAGGGTCATAATAAAAAGTAATATCTCACACTTATATTGCGCTTTGCTCTTTTCAAAACACTGTATGAACACTGACCATGCCTGACAGGTAGGTATGTATGACCTATATTTTATAAAGGGAGAAACAGACCCACACAGCCACATTTGATTTGGAGTTACATCAGGGATGGATTTGACTTGGAGAGGTTAAAGTCAAGGGAGTTACTCTGGATTTACAATTTACGCTAGTGTAATTGATATCAGAATATAGCCCCCATCTTCAAGATGCTAATTCCACACTGCTGTCTCACACTGTGGGCTTTTCAGCTACAAGGAGTAATTTATCAAATGTAATATATGAGTATGTATGTTTAGCCAACTAGACTCATGGATAAATTTGCCTCCTTCTGTTTATGTGCATAAATGGATAACAGCTTAGGTTAGTGCCTGAGAATAGCTCAGGAAACATATCTTACTTAGGTATGGAACAAAACCATACCAAAATCTGATATAAAATCATTCTAGCCTTCTGCCAAAAGTTATGTTTTAGCAATAGCCCTGTTTTGCTATGGTTCACTATGTTTTCCATTACATCTAGCACAAAGGATAACGCAGGCTACATTTTCTTATGACTCAGGCAACTAGTCTAGAAATCCAGTGGCTCAGCTTTCTCAACTAGGCTCTTCAAGTCTGCATTTTAACCAGACATATCCCAGGCACCATCTGTCCATCTGTGCAAATGTCAGCACAGTCATTCCACTACAGTCAGGATGTCTTGAGAAAACAGTTAGTCACATTGAAAAATTTAATCTCCTTGATCATACAGTTCTAGTGATAATTAAAACATTTTTATAACTCTAGGAAAACTAGAACATATGCAGATAATGACACAAATGACACTCATGAAGCGCCAGTGTGCTATAAATATAGGTGTTCAGTTATTGGCAAAAGAACTATTTGTTATATTTTGAAAGCAGATAAATAACAAATAAGAATTTCAGTTTTTGCAAAATTACAAAACCCAAAACTCTATATGCATTAACCAATTGATGTTTCTAACCCATTTGCACCCCGTTCAGCTACAGTTTCTAGCTGCATATTTACATTGCAATCTACTCAACAAATATAAGAGGGACTTCACTAGTTTGCTACATCAGTATCCAGCATCACTTCATGTATGTCATTTACAGCTGGCAGAATTCAAATCTCTCCAGTAATGGTACATTAGTTTTACATGTACCATGGTGATCCTGGAGTAAATTCTATATGAAGATTCATCTTAGAGAATGGAAAAGCAGCTCCAACATAGTATTAGACCTCACAAATGCAGATAAAAAAATAACCAAGCAACCAAAAATAGCCCCTACAACAAACAAACAGACAACACTTTGGGCCTGTTTCTGATTTCACTTAGAGTGGCTTTACACCAGTGCAATTCACTGGTTATTCCCAGATTATACCAGTGTGAGATCAGAATCAGAGCTTTTGGGTTCATCTATAATAGGCATATGTTTCCTCTACTGATTTCTCTTTATTTCCCTAAGTTTCACTTAATGACATGAAAAAAACAAAGTACATATAACTTTTTGTTTTAGCATTTGATGCAAGAGAACATAAGGTTCAAAGAATATTGCCAAGATTCTGGAATGCCTCTCAAAGAGCTTGGTAATAGGTCAAGGCTGGAAGGGCTAAACATATTGACTTCATTGCTAGCATCCTGCAAACATGGGTTTTCTGACCCTTTCTCAAGAAACTACCTCTTGACATGAATGTCACTAACTAATTGGCTGATCTTTAACCTCCTTTTTCTGCAAGAGATCATTGAGATGGTAGTGGGGGGCCAACTTCAAGGGCGTCTAACATTCTCCACTTTTATGAACACGAACAAGGTTTCAGACCTGAATGATGCAGTGATGGGCACTGATAATCTCTGCATGGAAATGGAGAAAAGTCAGATGTCCTTGCTAATACTGTTGTATCTTGCAGTGGCCTTCAATGCTGTTTACCATGTGGTGCTCTTGACATGGCAAAGGGAGGAAAGAATGGTAGTTCTGCTAATTTCCATTAAGAAGTTCCCAGAAGCTGGTAATAGGTAACTAATTTTCCTTCCCAAGGGCTTTCAGGTCTTTCCTACACTGGTCACAGTTCAGACTACAGACTGTGAGTAGTCTGTGCTGCGCTGTAACTCCCCCATGTGGGTGCAAACAAAAAGATTCCTACTTTGCTTTACTGTATTCCTCTTCAAACAGGACTACATTAATGTGAACTAGGAACCTTTCAATTCATGCCCAAAGCATCCACATGGGAGGGTTACAGGGTAGCACTTTGGTGCACACTGCTACTCATGCCCTTGTAATTTGAACTTTGGGGCAGTGTAGACATGCCCTCAGTTGTGCAGTACCACAGTGCTGGCACCCCTCTTGTTCAAAACATATCTGTGATATGGGAATCGGTATGCGCTACAGTGTCATCAATCTCCTGATGACACCAAACTCTTCTGAAACCAAACACTACAGCTTCCTTGTGTCTGGCAGAAATAAGGTGTAGATGCAAGCCAGTTGGCCCAGGCTCTTTCTAGATAACATGAAGGTGATGCTGATTGGCAAGAGAAAGTTGTTGAAGAAACTGACAAAATCTGTGCCTTGCATGGTGACAGGTTTCAGAGTGGTAGCTGCATTAGTCTGTATCAGCAAAAACAACGAGGAGTCTTTGTGGCACCTTTGAGACTAACAAATTCATTTGGGCATAAACTTTCTGGGTTCTAGCCCACAAAAGCTTATGCCCAAATGAATTTGTTAGTCTCAAAGGTGCCACAAGGACTCCTCATTGTTTTGACAAAACCTGTGACTGCTTTTGAAGCTGAGGCTGACTACCACGGTTAAGCAGGTCACAGCCTAGGGTTCCAGTTATACTCATCTCTACCCATCTAGCAAAGTGGCCCCAAATGCCTTTTTTCACCATCTGCAGCTGGCCAAGGAATTGAGTCTTTTGCCTTCATCACATTCATCTATATCTTCATTATCTCTTGGCTAGATGGCGGCAATGTGATTTACCTGAGAGCACTGATGACGGCCTCTTAGAAGCTTCAGCCAGTGCAGCATATGGCTGCCTGTTTTGTGAGCAGGGTACATTTAACAAGAGCAAATTACATCTGTGCTCCACACTTTGCACTAGCTGCCAGAAACATGTCTAAGTATGTCTACGGCCAAGCCTGGCCCCATTCAGGTAAAGTGCATAAGATCAACCTCCTTGTCCTGAGCTAACTCTTGGCTATGTTACCATAACCTTCCACCTATTGAGAAGGTTTTCCCACCTGGGCCCCATAAAGATGGGGTGCTGTGAGGGACTATAAAGTTTTTGGTAAATAATAGGAAGAACCAAAATGTGGTCTATAGGGGGAGGGATAGCTCAGTGGTTTGAGCATTGGCCTACTAAACTCAGGGATCTGAGCTCAATCCTTGAGGGGGCCATTTAGGGGTCTGGGGTAAAATTAGTACTTGGTCCTGCTAGTGAAGGCAGAGGGCTGGACTTGATGAGCTTTCAAGGTCCCTTCCAGTTCTATGAGATAGGTATATCTCCATATTATAGGCCAGTTCTTAAGGTATCCACTGAAGACACTAGCAACATTTATGTGGATTGTACAGCCTTAAATTACCACAAAGGGAGTGATACTTCCCTCCAAAAAAGGAAATTTATAATTCTGCAATTTATTAAATCATCTTCTCATATATGCAAATAAATAAAATCTCCCTTACACCCCCTTGAGAAGCACAAAAGATATGCAGCAGAAGCAAGAGAAATGCACACGTTTCATGCAGGAACAAAGAGTATTAATACTAAGAGCATTAAGAAAGAGGAAGAAAATACTTTAGAAAAAATTCTGATAGTGCTCATGTTCCAAAGAGAGAACTATGAGTTCCCTAGTCATTACTGGGGAATTTTTCATGACTATAGTTGACTATAGCTTAGTTGACTTTAGCTTAATTAACTATAGTTTAATTTGTTCCAGAGCTTGCCAGGGCTGAGCCCCGGCAGCTCTAGGCTTGGCAGTTCGTAGCCCCAACACCTCTGAGCTTTTCATGTCAGTTCTGAAAGTAAAAAAATTGCTTGAGCCCCAGCACCTAATTGCTTGAGCCCTGACATCTGTTTCATTCCAAATTAAGCACTGTCTATATAGCGCCATTCATGAAACAATGATCCAGTTCTGTGTGAATAGCAAGGATCTTATGGCTTTCTGATTTATTGAGAATATTGTGGACCCCTTGTGCTTTGTGTCCTGGGATCACAAACCTGTGCAATGAACATCTTATCACTTAGCATATACTAATGCATTTAGTGTAAATAACACCCTGAAAGAACCACAGGCTATTATTTGTACATTTGTATTATTTTGAGTGCTTTAGGAAAATATGGGAATACCCTGTAGCTCCTGTAGTAACCTCCAATTAAAAAGATGTGTCAATACATTCACACTTGAGGGGAAAGGCAGTGTGGCTGGGTGCAAGGGACAACAATGTGATGTTGCATTTATTGGCCTGTGCTTCTTGTATGATGAACTGAGGACCTGAACTTGCTGGAAGTTGAATCTAAAGTTCTATTGCACCTCTCAGCAAAGGATCTTAATGGGTTTGTTGGGACCCAAGTTTTTATATGTGACATGACCTTTTAAGATGAAAGGAATTTCTTCTATTATTTTCTTACATGTTCCTATGTGAACACTCATTCCCCAAATCTCTGTGGGCTAATCAGGGATATCGTAAAACCCTCAACTGAAAAACGGTAGACCACCTCTGTAAATCAGAAGTCTGATGAATACATCTCATGACGCAGATATGGTTGTCGCTTTCTATCAAGATAAGCAACACTGCAAGTTCAGTTTTGTATGCTAAATAAAATAAAAATGTCAATATTTACACATAACCTTCAAGACTCTTACTTATAGCTGTTTAGTATTCAGTGCAGACAACGTTTTCTTTAGTCCATTACTAACAGCTTGGAAATTTAGTTAGAGGACGCAACCCAAATGTTCCTCCAAATGTTGTTTCCAAATGGTCATCTTGAAAAATGCTCTTTTAAAGGATGAAACCTTTATGTGAAGATATAAGAGCCATATAAACTGCAGGGAACTCGTCTGAAGATTAAAACGACTAATGATAAAGATATTACTGTTAGTCATAGCTTAATTCGTTGATAACTAAATCACTAGAGGCTTTTACAAGCTTCTTGAAACCTAACTATTGTACACTGCACATTCAACCCCTGTTTATACACTGACACAAACAAATAAAAACGATCATAACAGTTGAAATGTCATTAGAAACACAATTGAGAACATCTGTATTGTAAGCAGAAATAAATTAGAAATACTGAAGTGTTTTGTAGCGGTGAAACTGAGGAATAAAAAAAAAAATAACCTACAGCACCTGGATTAAGCAGTTATAAATAATGCATAAAGGAAAAATCTCATTACCCCCTGTGTAAACTCCCCCCTCAATGAAATATATTTTATGAATGTTGAATCACAATAATAAGTGCAGCATTTGTTTTCCCCATAAACTTTTCCTTTCTTGACAATTGGATTCAGAAATAATGGCCAATAACTGCGCTGTCTGCAGGATTAGGTTCCTTCACCAAGCAGCTTTGAAGTGACCTTCAGTTTTTGGACAAGAAAGTAGAGCTGTGTGAATAATGGATTTTTCGGTTCACAATTCCAAAAAAATTGGGGAAAAAAAGTGTTTTGAGTTAAACAGAAAACTATTTGTTTGGAAATATGCAGTAAATCAAAAAGTAAAAAAAGTTTTTTTGTTTCTACTACGCATTTTTTAAAGTTTTTAATTTTTAAAAATAAAACAGAAGAAAATTTCAAAATAAGTACATATCTTGAACCAAAAAATCAAAACATTTCATTTTGAAAATGTTGAAACCAAACATTTTGACTTTTTTGGATTTTTTTTTTTACGTGAACAATTCAGTGATACCAACACAAGTTCATGAAATATTTTGGTGTCACCGAATCTGCCTATTATGCTGAAAAAGTTTTGGACAAAAAATGTTGCCCACCTGTACCTATTTTACATATATTTATCAGGAGTAATCTTCTTGCCTACAGTGATTTTACAAGAACTATAACTTAGATAACTTTTTCACATCTTAGCTCATAGAGCCTAGTTTCAACAAAACAACATAACAAAAATAAATAGCAAGTGACTACAAATTCAATAGCACCACTAGAAAGTGTTTAGAATCCAAGCCTTAAATATTATAATTGCCTGATATCATGGAAGACTTTATGAGATTACAGTAGATAAGGAATATATGAGAATACGGAAAGTTTCACTTAAGCATAAAGCCAGGCCTCACAGCACAATTGTTTGCACTGTGAGATATGCAGTTCCTAGTTTCATTAGAAAGAGCAAGTCCCATAAAAACAGGCGGGAAGCTTCACTTTAAAGTTCCCAATTTTTTTACAATTTTAAAATCTTTGAGTAAAAATCCTGGGTCTAAGTCTTCTCTCATGTTCATTTTACAGAGTAGCTCAGTCAAAGCACTCAGTGGAGCAAATCTGGATTTATGCTGTGTAAATGATTGCAGAATCTGTTCCATTGATTTGAACGGAGTTACTCCTGATTTCTGACAGTGGGAGATGAGAATCAGGCTCCTTGTGATGTAGCCTGGATGATCACTGAAGCTCTTTAGAAATTCCTTTAGCAATCCCCACGAATTCACTGGCACACAATCATTACTCTCTCCATAGAGCAGCATGGCAAAATCTGCACTGGTGTGAGTGTGGGAGGTTAAAAAGGAAGTCAGAATCTAGACTCAAATTACAACCTAGTAGATTACAAATGGAAAGGACAGAACTTCCCATCAACTGATAGATATAAGATGTCACAAACATAAAAACATTATGAAGTCAGGTTTGAATCTGGAGTCCTTTCCCTTCCATGATTAATGATTGGCCTCAAATAGGATGGGAAAAGGAAAGCAAAGTTCCCCTTGAACTGGCTTAAAAATCCCATAACTAAGAAAAAAAATACTGTAACATCAATTTAAAAAAAAAACAACAAAAAACAATCTCTACTAAAATGTAAAGGTCAGGAAAGATTTGGGTGTTTTTAAATGCTGTCTTGAAGAAATTTTATAAAGGTTAAGATGTCATGTACTTTCAGAGTTACAGGCACTGGCGGGGGGTCCATGAGTGCCAGCTACACCTCAGGCCACTCAGTGACTGTGAGACACAATGACAGTGGACAGCAGGAGGCTGGTGGATCAAGACTATTGCTGTGCCACTGGGGAAAACCATGTATTACTCCCCAAACAATACAGAGCTGTGTGCATATTTCAACAACCAAGTTCTAGACAGTGTGAGATTGAATAAATTCAAAAATAGGCCTGAAAAAACAACACAAGGGTCTAATTTAAATCCTCCAAATCAAGGAAAGGCAGAGTACAGGATCCTTCCCTAGCCTTAGCTCAGTGTTTCTCAAACTGGGGTTGCCGCTTGTGTAGGGAAAGCCTCTGGCAGGCTGGGCTGGTTTGTTTACCTACCCCATCTGCAGGTCTGGCCGATCGTGGCTCCCACTGGCCGAGGTTCACCGCTGCAGGCCAATGGGGGCTGCTGGAAGTGACGGCTAGTAAGTCCCTCAGCCCACGCCATTTCCAGCGGCTCCCATTGGCCTGGAGCAGCGAAACGTGGCCAGTGGGAGCCGCGATTGGCCAGACCTGTGGACGGGGCAGGTAAACAAACTGGTCTGGCCTGCCAGGGGCTTTACCTACATAAGCGGTGACCCCAGTTTGAGAAACACTGCCTTAGCTCAATCTGCTGTGCCTTGCAATTGCAGAGGTAGAGAGGCAGCCTTAAGTCTGTGTCTTCTAGCTTCTACAGACAATGAGGGTGGTGTATGGGTGGGGTAATTTCCTTTCCCCAGTTCTGACAATGATGCCCTCTCTCGAGGTGCTTCACTAACTCCCCATCTGTTTCCGTTCAAACTCACTGCTCTCAGTTTTAAGGTTTTGCACAGGCCTGGCCTTGTCTACATCTTACTTCTCCTCTCCGGTTGCTCCCCACATTTCACTCTAGGTCCTACTCTCTGATCAGGCATTGCAGAGCCCTATGGGCTTGATCCAAAGCCCAGTGAAGTCTTTGGGACTTTATCTCCCCTTCCCACTCTAAACTTTGGGCCTTTTTGCACATTGCTTTGCTCCTTCTGGAATGACTCTGCATCCAGTGTCTTCACCCTCCTCTTTCAAATCTTTCCTCAAAACCTACTTCATTTATTTGCTTCATTTACTTTGCTTTCCACTGATGCTCTCCACTCCCAGGATCTTCAGGTTAGAAACCTAAGTGGGCAAGTGCTGGTGGATATTTTTGGCAAACAAATTGATGAACTAAATGCCTAAGTTTGGTTCAAAAGGTCAGTGAATCCATCATTTTGTTTTGCTCTTAAGTGTCCATATAGACGGAATTCTGGTGGTGTGAATATTCATAAAATAGGAATAATACAAACAATCCAAAAATAGTCCCAGGGCAAATGAATTTGTTTTATGGTTAAATGAATTTCATTTCTGGATGAAAGGGGAAAGAACAGCTGACTGATGGTGCCCAATCAAATGTTACAAAGAGGTCGGACAAATAATGGAAAACAAAACAAAACGCTTACAAAAATATTGTTAATTATGAACAGCTTGACTGATCTAGTGCTAGGATTAATTCAGAGCCCAGTGTGACTCATACTATCTTTACCTTTTCTCCTTTTTCCTACCTTTCCCTTTGTATGTTTCCTATATTCACCTGTTGTACACTGCAAGCTCTCCATGGCAGATACTATGGGCCAGATCCCCAGCCTGCCATCTGGCAGCTTTGCATTGTTCAGGCAGCATAAAGCAGCTAATGTAACGGGGCATCTGAGAATTTAATTGGGTGTCACTGGCTCAATGTCACCTGCTCCCAGTACCTACCCCATAGGAGGCATAGCTGCAGCACCTTGAATTACAGCAATCACCAGCCAGCAGAATGTCCTACTTAGGCTGCTCTAAATTTTGCTGGGGATCCCAGCCAACCCCAGGATTGGAAGAGCAGAAGGGTGTCTTAGAGGTAGCTGCCCCCCAACTTGCTCGGAGCAGGGCTTGGTTGGACCTGTGTCTTTTTCACTCTCTATAGAGTATCATACAAAGTTCTAGTGTTGTATAAATAGTCACTAAAATAATGCACAACAATACCACCAAATCTTCGGGGGGTGTCAAGTTAAAGTCTCCTTAGTTTTTGTAATGGTCTACGTTCCTCAAACGCTCTAAACATTTTTTTCTGCAAGTCTAATAAATAGCATGATTTCTCTGAAGCGCTGAAATGGCTCTGCTGCAGGTAGTAAAATAAGATGTTAGCCCAATTTTTGCAACAGCACAGATGCAAATAGCTGTAACTATTTTTTATAGACAATAAAAGGATCTTTCTCATTCTTGGAGAAAACAGAAATGTTGCCCGGCTGAAATGATCTCTCATTTGGCAAACAAAACTGTTTTCCTTTGTAAGATGTAACGTATATAGCAGGGTGGTTAAAAACCTCATACTGGAGATAGGGAACCATGCTATGGATAGTGGGCACATGCAAGCCTCCTCATGACCTCTCCTCACTCCATTATCCTCAGCCTCAGAGCACTCACTGCACTAGCAGAGCTCAGAGGGCCTAGTGTAATTTTATTTTTTCTCCATCTCTCCAGTAGGAAAGGCTATTCTATATAGTATTTGAACACCATCCTTGTTTCTCGCTCTCTTTTTCTCTCTCACACACACATACACCCACGCCCTCAAACAAACTCCTATCTTTTACTCTCGTAGCTAGTTACAGTGTTAAAATGAGGCTGAAACACAACATGGAGGCAGATTTTTCTGTCTAAAACTGGCTGGATTTTCCCCTAACAGCTGCACTCTAGATTTTAATTAAATAATACCACTTGTGCCTTATTTAACTAAGCCAGCACATCTTCCTTATGTCCTGGTATTGTATTAATTTAATTTTCTGATTTTTTTTTCAACCTACAGGTTTGCATCTAGATCGGTACCTCTCTGTTGCTAAAAACTATGTCAACACAACACTAAAGTTTGCAGAGTCAGGGGTATATTTTTAGCCAGGCTAGCCTCTGGCCTCCTTTTCGGCAGGTGCAAATTGTGCCAAGAAAATATGTGCCTGCAAAATGCACTGTGGGCACAAATCTGAGTACCTGACCCTCTAGCTATCTCACTTGCACATGCACAGAGGTACAAATATGTAGAGGCAAATTGAAGGAGACCTTTCTAAAAGTGTGCTCCTGGAAATCACAAAGGGCAAGAAATGCCAAAGCTAAGATTATAGCACCACTTTTAGCTCTTATAAATTGCATCTCTTGTATATTTTAATGATACACATTTGTATACAAACATCAGCAGTAATGGGTTAAAAATAATGCAATTAACCAGAAAAATAGAAATAGGAAACACTATGTATGTGCTACATAGCTGAGTTAACTAACATTGCTTTTGGAACCCTAACTTTGTCATTACCTGATTTTTCCCCAACAACTACATCACTTATTTGCATTTAACTTCCTTGGTTTTTTTTTTAAAAAAAAGACGTGACTCCTGATGGTTAATTTTTTTTTAGCATTTTAGTAGTCCCAAACAATCTTTGAAATTCAGAACTTTGTTGCTGATATTTGACTGGGAATTTTTTTTTTGCGGGGGGGTGATCAGAGGAACAGGGCAGGGTATATTCATGTACACTGTGATAGTTGCATCTTTGTAATGGAACAACAGAATGCTTGGAATTTGCAAAATATCCTAGAACGTAGCAATACTGAAAGATCCTAATATCATGTGATGTAATTAGCTTTGATTAAAGGTCCAATCCAAATTGAAGAGAATGGAAGATGGAGCAAGCCCTTTCTCTGCACCTACAGTTGTTTCCCGTAACATGATACATAAAAAACGATTTTTGTTGAAAAAAAGATTTTGGCTGCTTGGCTGTTACCTTGGAACGTTAGGTCCTGGCTGTCCTGAAGGTTGCTGGTGATTGGAAAACAAATGAAATTATGACATCACAGGGCTGTGAAAGCTGAGCATTTCAGAAGGGAAGAGATTTTTATTTGGATTTTGTAGTTATTGCTTTTGTTCACACTTACTTCATTCCAATACCTAATTAGAGAAAGGATGTATTTGTTAAAGACTCAGCACCACCCATCCTTCCATTTAGGATTGAGAACTAATAATACATATCCTCTGAAATCCACACAAAGTCTTCCAGGGACACCAAGGAAGACCAGGCTTGACAGCTTCACTTCTCTGCCTGTGTTTTTCCAATGCCACCCAGAAGCAGAGCATATTTGCACATACAACTTTGAAAAAGTATCAGTCATTGTAGTAATAGCCACCTGTCCCAAACCTGGACTTTAGCGTCCAAAATCTGGTCCTGTCCCAAACCTGGACTTTTGCGTCCAAAATCTGGGGGCTTACCTGAAACTCCCCCAAGCTCACTACCAGCTTGGATATTCTCGCTGCCACCAACTAGGACTATTGGG
>NC_133775.1:31764450-31834435 GCF_003597395.2 Chelonoidis abingdonii
CCTGACTTTAAACAATCCAGTTCTCTGATTGGCCCTCTGGTCAGGTGTTTGGTTACCCTTTCCAGGTAAAAGAAACTTAACCCTTACCTTACCTATCTATTTATGACAGTCATACTTGCACTTCTGTGCACAGGTAGTAAGTCAAATGGCTAACACTTATTTGACATGTTGTCATATTATATGCAAATGAATTTTAAAATAAATCTATGAAAAACTTAAAGCAGAGTCTGCAGGGATTTCTGTCTAAATCCTGCAGAGACTACCCCATTTTGTTCTTTTGTGAAAACAGAATTCAACAGATACCAGAGCAGAGCAAGACAAGGAGAGCAGTTAGGGAGAAAGCAGATCAGGTTAATTTCTCTTAAAGGAATAGGGCCAGGTCTTGAGGACAGAAAGAAAGAGCAAGAAACAGAAGCAGGAAAGCAAATGAGCCCATAGGGAAAGCAAAGAAAAACACAAAGTAGAGCCAAAATAATTTTAAAAAATTCAGCTTGATCCTGCACTCTTTACTCTGCCAAAACTCTGTTGATTTCAATGGGAATTGTACAGGAGTAGAGGATGCAAGATTGGGCCCCATGTGAAGTAGGGATCCAAGAAGAAAATTCTTTCCTTACTTCTCTTGATGAAATTAATATATGGCTGCGTTACTAGACCATCTCCTATTATGAATTTTAGAGCAATGTCTTCCCTGCATCAACAGAAAAAGACAGAAAGAAATGAAAAAGCCCAATGAAAAAAGTAGCAGACAAACAACATTGTTGACCTAAGGGAGAAGAAGCTTATCCCAGTGGGACGCTGACTCCTCATTCATGCTAAAGAGGATGATGACTAGTGTTCAAGCAGCCGGGCTGCTGACACAATATTCTTTGGCAACCACTCTCTGTTACTGGTGAGCCTCTTGTATTACATTTGTGTGAGTACCACTGCCCATTACTAATCAGCATAATGTCAAATGAGATCAACATTAACGGTGGGAAACATGATGCACAAAACAAACTTGACATTGGTGATGCATCTGTAAAACTGCATGAATCAACAGAGCCAGAGCAGATGTGCATTTGTGCAATTCATGCTGTGAACATTTGAGTGCTCTGTTTCATGGAATCTGGTCCTCAGAACTGACAGATCAGACATTTCATCATAGGCATCACATGAACAATATTACAAGACTAAAATGACTATACACAACTGTGTTACACATGCCCCACAAGCATGAAAACAGAGACATTTTAGGTGTAGAACAGAGCACTACATAATGGTTGGGTTATTTTACAGGAAGCATTACCAAAATAACAGCATTCAGAGACTGCTCTTATAGAATAAAGCTGTAATTTTATTATAGAGAAAATGTCTATATTTGCATCTGGGGGAAGAATTCTGCCATATATGAAAGAACTGTGATGATTTTCCAAGCCATTGTGCAATCTGTCTCCATGATATCATGCTTCCAGTGTCATGCACAATACATTCTATATCCGTCATCAAAGCCAGTCTCAACTGCCACCTGACACTGGCTTCATCAAGATAAAAACAAAAATTGGTAATAAAGGTATAATTGCTCCAAAGGCACAGTATGATTGTTTCATATATTTACATAAATGGTTCCTACCCTGTTAGCACATTCCGAATCAATGTCCACAGTGTTTATTCTAAAGTGAAATTTTAGTCTCCCTCTTCCTCCTTTGTTTATGAATATCTGTATTTCTGACAACTGACAAAGGGCATGCTGAAGACTTACAGTATTCACGGTTGGCTATGTGCTGCAGTCGGATTTTCCCCACATAGTTTTATTCAGTGTGCCTTAGCTCTGAAGAAAATGGCCAGGTATTGCAGACCCAGTAGTAGCTGAGCTCCTCAGCAAGGACAGCCATTCCTACCCTAACTCTGGTATCTTGTCTTTTTTCTTTTTTAGATGAATTTAGCGCATGTGAAAGTTCTAGATGGACAGTCATGGAGGCTGAAGTCCTCCATTCATCCACAGAACTGGATATTCCAGTGCTAGCTCCACCAGTGCTCACCAGTCCCGAAGAGGAGGGTCCAGTTTCCATGTCCATTTAATACCTGACATTTATGTTCAGACTACCAACAATGGTCCCAGTTGTGGTGGTGTTTTTTTAACAGACTCCAGTCTGCTGACATCATCAGTTTCTCCTGCATAGTCCAACTGACAGCCATCACATTGTAACAACTTCTGGTTACTGCTGATCTGGGTTGTATGTGTATTGGGGATGACCTAGAAGTGAAAGCTACCCATATCCCCATACCAGCCTCCAGAGTTATCCTGACCACTTTATTATTATGTTTTGAAAATAATCCTTGATAGCGATGATGTTGAGATCACCAAAATCTCTTCACTTGGGAACATAATTTGGAATATTTATATCTACCTAGTTCAACAAAATACAGCATGAAACACAAAATTTGGAATATTAAGATATTATAAGTTGTAGCTAAACTAAAATATGAAACCCTTTTCAAGGCATTTCATAACATAGTTGTACATAAATCAGAAACACTGGACCAAATTCTGTTCTCAGTTAAACTAGCACCAGTTGGAAATAAATAAAGGAAATTGGTATTGTAATGTTGTTCATGTAATGCCTATGATGAAATATTTGCTCTATCCTCTCTGAGGACTACATTCCATGAACAGAGCACTCAAATGTTCATAGCATGAATAGAACAAATGCACATCTGTTCTGGCTTTCTTGTTGCTCTGTCATATAGGACCTGTTTGTGATCTCATGTATCAATATCAGTGGAATTCCATTGACCTGAATGGAGCTATTTCTCATTTACATTGATGTAACTCAGAGAAAACTCAAGTCCAGAGACTCCCGTTTGTGCAAGTTTAATTTCTATTTCCTTTAATAGGACTTACTCTTGCACACTGAAGAGTGAATACTTAAGATGAAAAAAAATCTCTGGATCCAAATACTTCCCAAACTTTGAAAAAATTTGTATCCAAATCCTAATTGTATGTTTTGGGACCATCATCAATGAATATGCACCAAAATTTCCCATTTCTCCTTTAACAGTAGTGTGAGCTGGAGTAATTTGGTTCAGGGAGTTAATGCTCTGCTTTCATCTTTGGAAATGTGGACTCAGATCCTCATGAAATGTAAAAAACAACATCAAATTCTCTCTCACACACAAACAGTGCAAACTACACAATTACATTTAAAATACCTACGCATGGTTGTTCAATATTATGTTGTCACATCACTTCTTTATTTTAAAAAAATCCTCCTTGACAATAAAGGGGAAATAAATACACAGGTGATAATCCCACAGGTAAGAACTCTACAGGTAGGAATGCTTGACCATATCTAGGCCTACATATTTATAAATATGCTTGGGTATGCATCATGTTCTTTAGTAAATTCAAATTCTTAGTAAATAAGATTCTTATTCTTTTCCTTTAGTCTGATGGATGTATCACACTGAGCCAATAAACCATAGTATCAGACAAAGACACTTGTTGCTTGTTCAGACATATGACCTGACAAAAGGTAGGGGACATTTAAAAAATCCCAAAGAACTCATAACAAAAACCCTAAAGAGAACCAAAGAAATATGCCAAGAGAAAATGTGGCACACATCCTTTATACATGTTTCATTTCTGTTGTTTTGGTTGGAATACAGCTGCAGGTGTCCTCTAATTATATCACCATTTTCACAAATATCAACTGTCATATTTAATTTGTTACATTTACCATACAGCCTCCTCGAACAGAACACACCTTTCATTACACATTTAGTGCCAGAGTTTCTAACATTCAAGCTAACTTTCAAGCTAAGCAATTAATGCATTATTTACAAGTTAAATGGTATTAAAAACAGATTCTTAATTTACTAATGATTCAGTAGACCCCAGGCAATATTCCAATTTGTTTTTCTTGAAAATGGAATAACACTTAGAACAAGGCGGAAAATAATGTCAAGGATACTTTGGCCTACTCATCTGTGCTGTAGTTTCTAATGTGGTTTTTCTACCTCCTAATTCCCCCTCCTCTTTTTTTTATATTGTATTTTGAACACATCAGCTAACCAGTTGCAGAATGATTGAGAGGAAAGGTCTATGAAAAATGAAAAAAACCCAGCAGAAACACTATTGTGAGTTTTGTTTTTAAAAAGCACCAGGCAGTCTGGAATGATTCAATACACATGTTCACCATACAATACAACACATTTTGATTTACAGCACCATTCTAGCATTACAGCAGGTTAAGAAGGTTAGAAGTCAAGGGAAATTAAATGTTATTAGCATTCTACTGTTGTTGTGCTGCACAATGTGAGTACATACCTTTTCAAATGCACTTTTAAACTCACATTTGTTTCTAAAGCTTTTATCTCCTCAGAAACTTTCACGAGCACTTGTGTATAGTTAGCCTTTTCTATTTTTGTGCAGCTTTTCCTTTCATATATATGCTTGTTCAGATGCTTCATTAAAGACTAATTCCCTTCCTATTCCCCCTCCTTCACCCTCAGACTGCAATCACCTATAATATGGTGGTTGCCATTAAAATCAGAATTACCATTTGAAGGTAATTATTGTAAGGACACTTAATATACCTGTAATTCCATGGTAATGCTAATTAGTTTCAAACACTAAATGTCAACATTTTAATGACGACCATTGTGGCTTCAAGATAATTGTGTCAGTGTGTTTGTTTTAATTTGGGGGAAAAGTGAAATCCAAGCAGGAATTCATGATCATATGCATTTTCTGCCATAGCATGGTTTTTAAACTATAGGTGTACCCAACTCATAAATTTCGGATCTGGCACTGAACATGAATTTTGGGTGAGTTAATGTTTGGATTCAATGTTCTGGTTTAGCCTGTCACAGAGACAGGCCTATGTTACCAAATTCAGAACCAGATATGGACAAAAATATGGATCCAAACCTTGTGTTTGCGTGTGCATTGGGAAGGTGGATGGAAGTACAGAAGGTGAGATGTGAAGTTCTGGTTTAGGCCCATCGCTGTTGATGGATCATTTCAAAGAGGTGGCCAATCGTAGGATTTAAATTCCTACTCAGGGTGAGTTCCCTGTACAGCTAGATGTTTCATTCCCCCCTTTTGTAGCTGTGCCACATAAGGGATAAAAGTCTACTACTGCTAACAGCTAACAATATTACTCCCTTTGCTTAGGTGGTGGAAGTCCAGGTTCTACCTCTGCTGAAGAGCTGCTGTGGTGGATCATCATAAAAGTATCCATCAGAAAGTTTCAGACTTTGAAACTAAGTTTGTGTTTATTCAACTTTACAATCACTTCTCTGTACTATCTGTGTTTCACATACCAAGAAACTGCATTACCCTATGCAATTGAATTAGTTGTACCGTGACTCAAAGGCATTAAACAATGACTTTGATATTTTAAGTACTGACTAAGAGGAATTTTTAATTCCTTCCTCATAGTAAAACAAACAAACAAATAAAAACAAACCCTCAGTTACACAACCTTGAAATAGTTATTCATTCTCTATTCTGGGCGGACTCCACTGAGACAGAAAAAAAGCATTTAGTTTGCTTAACGGCAGAATTAAAATTAAACAAACATAGACATGCAACCTTAATGACACCTAGCAATGCCAGAATAACAATTTGTTGCTTCTAAAATTTGTTATTTAACATAAGGGATAAATCTATTGGGAGCTTTTCAGGTGCTGCTGAGTCTAACACCCACTCTCCCTGCTTTTTTGCAAGGGAGGGAAGGAGAGAAGGGGGAGGTGACTTGTACTCACTTGATCAGAAGAGTCTCTGCGAGAACTCCGAAGCACACAGCTGCTGCGTGGAACACAGGACTGGGTGGAGGGTCCTTAAAAGCTATCATCATTTGATAGACTGCAAGGGGAATGATAGTCATTACTGCCAGGACCAAGCAGAAGAAGAGCCAATTCTGCCAGTGACAAAACAGGATTCTCCACACTGATCCTTTCTGTAGCTGGTACTGGGGGGAAAAAAAAGAAAAAACAGGTGGATTAATGCTGTGAAACTATGAGCATTAACTGCTAATGTCACAGGGCAGAGCACCTAAGTGATGATTCACATCTGACAATAAATATATGAATAGCTGTTGAAAGCTTGTTTGATTTTCACAAAGGGGATTAAACAAACATTCATTTGTTCATTAGTTTTGAGCAATACTTTGATGGCAGGAGATGCATTAAACCTTAACATATGTCTGCAACCAAGACATTTGGGGTTTTTAAAGATTAAGACACAAAGCAATGCAGAATTCTGTTTATGCAGAATGGCCTTGAACTACCTGTAATGGAGTGAGCTATGGTTATTATACATTAACGCTGTAAATCTTCATCCTGTTGTAGGCTAGTAGGGATGCCATGTCTTCAACGATAAAGACTTAAAGGGCCCAATTCTGCACCTTCTGGTGCGCCTGCATAAACGTGTTTTCCTTGAATAATTTAAAAAAGCAAGCAGTTTAAATCTGCTTCCTGAGTTAAATTATGCTGAACTGATATCCTCGCCCCATTATAAAGTCACTGCATGTTGCAATCTGCACTGCGGGATGAAGTTTTGTGCAATACAATGTTGCAGTGACATGAGATCACAGTGCTGACCCATGACCGAAGCACATGGCATGACTTGGGAAGGGATGTGTGTGTGTGTGTGCATGCACGTGCAATGCCGGCCCTCAGACATTTTTGTGCTCACCTGGTCCTGGGACAGCTGCATGATAGGTCAGTCTCCTGGTGTAAATTACAGCCATCTGTAGGTTGCTCTACATTACACCAGCAGCCATTAGCTCCAAGGGACTGTCATGGAACCTGGGGATCAGGAAGTCCCAGGCTACTCAGGTCTTGACCCTTCTGTTGGCTGCAGGAGGGGTATAGCTCAGAACTCATTAAATAGCTTTATGCCACTGGAAGATCCCCTTAAACAGACTGGAGCCTCCTGTGGTTGGGAACATTGGCTTTAGGGCCACTTTGCAACACTGGTGCAGTGTAAAGCAGCCCCTCACACAAAGAAGAACCTGTGTCCATGTTCTTCTGATCTGCAGGGCAAGACTGGAAGGTAATAAATGGAAAGAAACTGATGACCTCAGCTGGTGTAAATCACTGAAGCATCACCGAATTCACTAGCCCAGAGAGATTTAACCTGACTCAAGTGAACAAGCTATACTGTGTCTCTTTTCCCAGTTGTTGGCAGTTGTTTTGTGAGAAGTGCTGCATGGTGTAAAGTTGGATATGACTGGGTCAGTGCAAACATAATCACAGACCTCCGGTTTCCCATTTATGTGCCTCTGTGTCTTCACCTCATCTCACCAAGGGATAACATAAAAGGTTACGACGTGCAAAGCAAAACGCTCATGTTGTTAGCTTCGTGAACTTGGAAAAAAATTAATTCCTAAAATTATTGTAAGCACAACACACTCGACATCATATGCCACTGAAATAAATGGAAGATGGCATCTGAATATGATTATTAATTTAATAATATACTCGCTTGGTTATTATAATACCCTCCACATGGATTTTTGCATTACGATCAATGAGGGCTGTACTTTTACTTGACTTATTATAATCCATTTTACTATTCAGATGCACAGTGGCAACACTAGTGAACAGCACTGTTTGTGGGAGATAACCACCAGCATCTTGTGATATTCCTATTCATCTGTTGTAATGTTTAGAAGTGGGCCTCTTAACTCTGACCATTGGACCCTGACAGCAGGCTGTATTCCTCTCTGGCTCGTCAGCGCTAAAACCAATTAAAGACAGACTGTGCTACCTATTGTCACCACACAGGGTCTTAAATTCTAGCCTGGATTAAGTAGCCAGGGAAGGGACTGCTGACTACATTACACAGCCTGCTGATACATTGCATGGAGATTACAAAAGGGCAACATGGCTTCTTGTGAAATATTGCAAGAAACCTCATGGGATAATAATTTCTTATTTATATACGGGAACTTCTCAATGGTTTCTGTGAAGATTACAGCCACTCCATGCAATGTGCTGTACAAATGTATAATAAGACAACGTTCCTGAAGAGCTTACAATTTTCAGACAATCATTGTGAAATGTCCTCCAAGGGGACATAACTTAACAAGGACCATCTTTACAATGTTACCCCTTTAGTTTGTGATTGTAGGTTCTTCTGGGAATTTCCTTATATTGCTTCTCTCAGTGATGCTTGGACTTGGCTGTAGATTATGCCGCTATGTATAATATGCACAAAGAATTGTACACGGGCCATAGAAGAAGAAAAGTAAAAGATCTCCTTTTTCTGTATTTGAACTGGATTGTAAATGCGCAAGTCTCAGAGAGGCAAGCCAGTCTGGGAAGAGTAAAACCTCTGCCAATTCCAGAAATATGAGAACTTCTCGAACACCACTTTCTTCCTTCTCTCTAGCTCCTACTGCATTCATCTATCTCCCTTCCCACAATCTCCAGAAACTGCCTGGCTACATCCCTGCCCAGGACCCTCCAACTGAGTCTAATTTGCTCTAGAGATGGGCCCAAACTAAACCCTGGAGCTGACTACTCCTGAATTTCAAGAAAGTTGGATCTGGATCCAAATGCTGTGACTTGAGCAAGTTCTACTTTGCTCTCCCGAACATAACAATATGCTCCAGCTCCAGCTGGCAAAACTCCTTCCTTTCCATTCCATGAATGGACAATAAAGTTCCCCTACCTTTGATGATCCCATTGCAGGATCCAGTAGCTTTGGTACCATGTCTTCAGGCATCTGGATGCTAGTCAGTTCAAGCCATTTTCACTGTGGGGCATGAATCCTACACAATGGTGCAAAGTCTCAAAGCATAAGGAACTTTAATTGACTGGCAGGTGCACTTGGTAGGTCAACTGACAGTCCTGCAACTTATTTCTAAAGGCAGAGGGGCACTATTGGAGTGTTGCGCGCTAAGAGGAATTCAAGTGGCCCAGCAGAGGACTGCAAAGAGAGAAAGCTTGTGCATCAATAGAATGGAAGCTAGATGTTATTGGATGGTCATAAGAAAGGAGAAGGGAACACAGACCTGTTGAAGGGTGGTTAGATGAGAGAGTTAGGGTTTTTACTGGAGTCTCAAAGAGGTAAAGGAAAAGAGAATTAGAAAGTTCAGATGTGTTTTGGTAAGTACTCAAACTCTTGCATGCTTTGTTGAACAAGATATGACCCAACCCATAGAGATCAGATGAGGATTTAAAATTCCCCAAAGTTCAAGGATGTTCATGTGTGGGTTTTACTTCACTGCTATCTCTTTTCTGAACCAAGTCAGTTTCATCCATCTCTAAAGAAAGCCCATGCTAGAAGCTGATTCACAAATGCACATTATGAAAGCTGAAATGGCAATACTCAGTACACAGTCAGATGAGGATGCAGACATCTCTGTGCAAAAGAACAGAATAGGGCCTAACGTTCTTAGCAAACTTGACTCTTGTAAAGGATTGTGGGGGCTAAGCTAGGAGAAGGACATCTATTGTGCCAAGTTAACTTCACTCCACCCACTTGCCTGTCATTTTTGTTGAAACTTAAGAGAAGGGACTGACTGAAGAGGGGACCTCAAGCATCCAGACACATAATGGATTCCTCTACTGAGCCATCACTCTTTTTTATTTTCAATTTTGATGCCATTTAGCATTTAAACAGGTAGCATGCGTGGAATCGGTTTCTCCAAACTCCATACCTTATACTTAGAATATCAAAAATGTTATTTCAAGGGCTGTGTTGCTATGTGATTGCAAAAACTGCATTGCAGGAAGAAAGGTCACCAATAAGAGCTTTTGGAAAATAGAAAACATTTAACTATTGTGAGATTATTTTTCGGTGTCATTGTTTAGAAGCACCTGAAATGACTGAAGCTTATCTCTGCACATTTGAAAGGCAGTGTGATTCATACTGTGATTACGTGAAAATACCAGAGAGGGAAAACAGACATAGCCCATAGTTAGGATTAAACATGGGTCACAAGAAATAATCAATGTTTACAGTACATTTAACCTGGGTGCGGTAAATTTGTTCAGATTTTATTTAAGAGTAAATTTCCAGTGGGGAGTGTGTGGTAGCAAGGACAGGACTCCTATACTGAATGCCAGAGGACTTTTGCTGAGTCTAACAGTCTGAGAACTCACAAAACAAGAATCATTTCTTGCCATAATTAAACTGTGAAGCGTATTTGCTTAAAAAGAAGTTTTAATTACAATTGGCGTTTCCAATCCTAGTGCTGGAGGCAGTTGTCTTGCTGAAAATTGATGCCATTTGTGATACTGACAATAGGCAAAGCCAGTGGAAAAGCCTGTAAACAAGCTTCTAGCCTTTAACCATAGGAGAAAGCATTTTTGTTGTTACACTATTATTAAAACAGGTTGGAAATGGATCAACATACTCTTCTATTGAGCTGACAATTATCATACTGTTGATATCATTTTTCACAACATGGCCACTCCAGCACTAGACTCACCAATGTCAGTTGTAATATCATTTTTCACAACATGGCCACTCCAGCACTAGACTCACCAATGTCAGTTGTAACTGAAAGCTGGTTTAACAGCCACACCCTCAACATTTGATAGTTTGTTTCTGGTGAAAAACAATTCTTATCTCGAGAACAATGGAAACCACTGGGCTGAGCAAAAGAAGTGCTGCTGACGGCCAGCTCCTGGAGGTGCTGAGCAACCTCAGCTCCTCCAACAGTCATGTGCATTCCCACAGCATTAGACCACATTTGAATACAAGAGCTGTAGACCTTCACTCCATACTGTGCAGTAAAGAACTGGTATCTGGATTGGGTTGGCCAGGACCTATATCCGAGTGCCAATTCCAAAGGAGCATAGAAGAATCACTTTTCCCAAACCATATGTCATCGTGCCAAAAAGACATCCCACATCAATGTAGAGAGGATAGGAATTAGATCATTTGAAAGAAGGGAAAGGGGGAATTGCCTCCTCATAGCAATGACAAAAAAGTCTCTGCTTTCATCGCCTTCACTTGAACTCTCTCATGAGATGGGTCAAGGGGCACATTCTGGATGCAAAGATTGAAAAAAATCAATTTCAATGCACCAGAGGGTCTAAAAGACAGGTATAGGTCTGCAGCTAAATCCTGCCCTGCATCACTGACCTGGGACATTGAAATGAACATGTTGGATCTTAACATTTATTGAGAATGGATTTCTTCTTGCATAGTCAATAATAAATATGCTTGCATGAGAACAGGTGACAATGGAAGAAGATAGTCCACTATGTGCCCAATATTGAGGAAAAGCTGTATTAATAAAGATGGATGAGAACAGAATACTATTTATTTACAGTATTTCTTGCAATAAAGCCTCTCCCTAGTGTATTCCCTCTAAGTAGAAATCCCCCTGTGCAACTACCCCTACAGCTCACAGCCACATGACATAGCGTGACCTAACCAGAACCGTAATGACAATACGAATGCCAGTGTTAGTCACAACACCACCGGAGAAACTGTTCTGCTACATTCAACCTTGTGTAAAGAGGTCAGTGTAGGTATGGCTAATGATGGTATCTGTGTAATCATTACAGCCTGAGTGTCTCAGAGATAACATGGTTGGATGAACTAGTTTGGGGGTAAGTAAGACCTAGGAGGAAGCTCAGTTTTAGTCCCTGATCAAAACTTAAATTTTTAAGGTGAAGTGCTAGACACTGGATCCATGTGCCTCTGACTGGAAACAATGAATGCATATAGTCTGCAATTTCAACTGAGGGGTCAGGGGCTTAGTAGAATGGCTGAAGTAGCCCTGTGTGCTCCTAATGTGGATCTGATATTTGGTGAGGGAGAAAGGACGAGAAATGAACAATACTGATACCTGAAGCCCTAATTCTGTCCACAGAGCTGGTACATGACAAGCAAGCTTCTCCACCTGGGGCCACAAAAATGTGTCAACCCTGGACTGGAGGGACCAGTTCTAGGAGTGAGCGGTCAGTTCATTACCTATGTATTTTAGTGCAGGGCCTCTCTTGAGACTGAGACTGTGTGCAAAGTGTGATATGCCATTTGTGATGCGAGCAGTTGTCCATCAATGTGGACACTAAGGAATCTGAATAAAACTACCGATTGATTTTACACTGGCTACTCAACTGGTGGCAGATAATAGTGATTTTTTGGTCACTACTACTGCTGGGCAATTTACCGTCAATATTTGTTTTAGTTTTTAAGAGAATTCTCCCGGTTTGTGCTCATCTTCCATAAATACTGAACAGTATTTTTCCTGGTGAACATGTCTGTGGAGAGCAAATTTCTAAATCACATGTTCAAGCATTTGTGGAAACCCAGTATCCACATAAACAAATCTTTGCTTCAGAAGCCTGTGCAGGTTCATCCAGTCAGAAACAATAGAATGTGATTTATCTGACCAATCACAACTAAGCATATGGCTCAACTTTAGAATAATGAGATGGTGGATTAAAATACTCAGGAAGGTATTTTGCTAACTATATCTGAATGGTGGAAAAATCCAGGGCCATGTGACCTGCTCACTGATATTCTGTGAACAGAATGCATAAATTATTTGTTTCTGAACTGTAATCTCACTGTTGATCTGGGCTGGATTTGAACCAAAAACATAGTGCAAATCTAACCTTATTTTAGGGAAGAACCCTAAAGGCTTTGTTTCCTGTCCCTTGGGTCATTCAGTCTCCCCTTAAAATTCTTTGTGTGTTTTTAAGAACTACCGTGCCTGGAGCTTAGTACACATAAGCAATCCTACAATAATATATGTGTGTGTGTGTGTGTGTGTCTGATGGAGAAAAAACAACTTCTGTAAGGAAACAGCTTTCACTTGCAAGCTTCCAGGTATCGTTGTAAACAACGCTGAGAAAAAACTCCCATTAAAATATGGAAAACATCATCTTGGCAGGATGTTCCGCTACTCCAATGTGGGTAACGCCATTGCTCCGATCAGCAGCGCCAAATTGGTCTAGAATTTATTTTTGAAACACATAGTGACGTCAGCCTCTTGTGTCCACGTTTGTTTTAGATGCCTATCTGGCCCTGTATTTTTTGAGGTATTCTGCTCACAATGCCCGACTTTCGGTCGGAGCTACGTGGAACGCACAGTACTGAAAATCGGCTGTCGCGGGCCCCTGCTGGTTGTGGCTTTATTGTTCAACTGAATTAGCTTGATTAATGCAGCTTTTTTTTTTTTTTTTTTTGCTGCCCAGTAGACTGTTTTGCTGCACTGGAAGAGTCGTGACCCTCCCTCCCTTGACACTTTGACACAATTTATACTGTCTATTTTACCCTTGGAGAGACTCACAGCTGGTCTGCATGATACCCCATATCGTTTTTATGATAAATGAATGCCTTTCTTAAAGTATCTTGGTCCTGGTATGGTAAACGATATGCTGTCTCCGAAGACAGAACAGCTTCTATTAGATGCAGCTATTACCCAGCCTGTTCCATTTTTTCATTTCCTCCTTTGTTCTAGTTTTGATTTTCTTTTCTCCTTTTCTATCTTAGTATTTTTTTTTTGAGATATCATCAATGGAGAGATATTTTGGATCTTATGTTTCTGGGGGGGCTTGTTTCCATTTTAGCTTGCTTTGTAGATAATATCTTGTCATCTTTGTCCTTGAAAGTGTAGAAAGACACCTCCTAGCCCCCAAAAGTGGTTCTTAAGCTTGTCTTCAGAAACCAGTAAACAAGACCAAAGCAATTTCTAGAGATCGTCTGAGTGAAAACCACCTCCTTCAGCAGTAACAAGAAAAAGAGAGGAGCAGTTAGGAAGCAGCTTATAAAACCAGAAGAGGTCTTAGTGGTGTTCTTATTGATTAATATCTATCATGAGTCCCAGAAACCGAATAAGCAAGCACTAGCCCTCTCTCTACCTTCTCACTTTCCATGCTTGCTTTCTCTTTCCCTCTACTCCAAGACAGGTCACTGCATCTGCAGATCACATGAAAAATATCCTGGATAGTTTTGAGTAGCATGTGGTAACAAGACACAGTTTCCTATTGATCTTCCCACTTCCCTGTGATTTTGGATATCTCTTTATTATTGTTTGGGTGGAGAGAGGGGAGGAGAAGGAATGGGGAGAACCTAATAAATTTAATTTTTTTAGGATCTCAAGAACTTAAACTGAAAAGCTCAAGAAATTTGATGAGGTCCCAGAATAGCAGTTTTAATCAGAGGTACAGAGCTCAAGAAGAGTAGCGCTACAAGTATTGCACCATCCAAGTATTCTTTTATGCAAGGCTAGATCCACTGGCTTTAGGTCATCTTCGAACTGGAATACTGGCATATTGGAGGATCTGGTCCATCATGAAACTGTCCATTTAAAACTGTGCCAGGAAGCCATGGGGCTGGAGTAAATTTGGGGCAGAAGGTCTGCGGTACAGCCAAAGCTTGAACCTCCACATGACTTTCATGGCCTTATCCTCCACTGATTTAAATCTAGCATATATTTATTTACACCTGGGCAAAGCATTTATACATACTACTGTTCTGGTTTGGTAGCTTTGCACACCCACTTTGCACAAGTATACATGGAATACCCATCACTTCTCAGTGAAGAACTAGGCTGATAGTCTGTTAAGCCCATGGAATGATCTGAGTGGAAAGAACATTTTGCCTGACTCTGAACCAGAGAGAATGTGGAAGAGTATAGTTTAGCTCATTAAATTATGTAATGGGGAGTGAAGCTGAAAACATGTATAAATCTGTTGACTTTTCTGAGGAAGGAGATAAGAATAACTATTACTTCACTCCGAAAAGAGCGATGTGCATTTCATTCTGACAAGGAATATAATACACAAAGGAGGAAGAGGCCCAATTAAAGCAGAGCCTTTTCACAATTCCTCTTCACTGTGAAGATCCTTTTCATGGCCAGCAGTGCCAAATTTAGGGTCACATTGTATCACTGATGTTGTGCAAAGTAGCCCTATTGCAGGAGAGAATTAGGCCATAATATCCAAGTTAACGGAGACCATAATAGTCTCCTCTTTACTGGACTGTGGATTGGCTGCCCTTTGACTTTGTCACCTCCTGTCTGGCACCAAAAGCGTCTCAGAAATCTTCTGAAGGAAAATGAGGAATCTGCAAGGCCTGGAGAGAGTGGAAATGTATACGGATGATATCTCAGTCTGTGGGAAGTCTGAGCAAGAACATAGCATATGGTTAAAACAAGGCAACTTAGCTTGCAGGACTAAATCAAAATTAACGTACTGTACCACAAGAAGTTCTACAGTTTTTAGAAAAATTATGAGGGAGAGGACAGATCCAGAAAATCAAAGCTGTGCTTGAAATACTACCAACTAAAAATGTGTGGATCTGGGATAAACCAGAGGAGTGTGTTTTGTGAATCTAAGGGCATGTCTATGTTGCACCTGGGAGCAAACGTCCCAGCCTGGGTACACAGACTTGTGGTAGTGGGGCTCAAGTTAGCATGTTAAAAATAGGAGTGAGGACATTGCAGCTTGGGCTCTCATGCCCACCCAACCCCCTGAGTCTGACCTTGGGTGGCTAGCCTAAGTCTCCACCAGAGCCGCAATGTCCACACTGCTATTTTTTGGATGCTTGAGTGAGCTCTGCTAGCTTGTTCCCAGCTGCAGTGCAGACATACCTTAAAAAATCTACTACCCACATTTCCAGAACTGCATTTTATGATATTTCCAGGTCTACAGCATCATTGGATGCTACACAGAGATGATAGGAAGTCAGTGGCAAGATGTCTTTCATATGCTGCGACCAGATATGCCACACACAGAAAAGAATGTGGGGTACGTATATGGGTATGTAAGAACTTCCTCAAAATATTTGCAGGATCTTGATTTCTGTCAGACCATAAGAATGGCCTTCCTGGGTCAGACCAAAGGTCAATCTAGCCCAGTATCCTGTCTTCTGACAGTGGTCAATGCTAGGTGCCCCAGAGGGAATGAACAGAACAGGTAATCATCAAGTGATCCAACCCGTCACCAATTCCCAGCTACGCAAACAGAGGCTAGGGACACTCAAACAATTATTAATAAACAGTGAAGATCTATATTAAGGTCATCCTAAATATCAAATATTGCTTGGGCATTTGATGAGGTTTAAACCTGTTAAAGAATATGTGCCAGGGACATCCGTAGTAGTTGACATTGTATCAGAGATGATGGGTGCCATTTTGAGAACGTTTTTTTTAAAAATAGTAGCGGGAAGCTAGGAAGGAAGGGAACTAGGGAAAGTTTTCAAGGGAAGCTCTATAGTGAAGCAGAGAAAGCATGAGAGGGAGCACACGTGCCAGGCTAATACTGTTTTGTTCATTCTAATAAATTTCTCTGTTCAGTGATAAAAGAAATTAACTTTTGCTGTGATTCTTTATCTTTATCACATGACACACATATCGTATATTATATATTGAACATATTACAATAACAAGCACTTTTGAACAGAGATGAGATGAATGAGAAAAGCCCCTGGGGCAGAGAGAAAACAGCTGCTTTTCCCAGCTAGTTCTAGCCACTAATTACAAAGGAAAATTCAGTGGCAAACCTCAAGTTAAGATATTTTTGCAGGATGTGGGGCTTTCAAAACTAAAAGTTTGTGTGTAGTGGTTCATTCTTCAAATAGCAGTTTTGAACTGCTTCTCTGGGGCCATGGGAGTGCCTCTTTCCTTAACTTGCACTCATCCAAGTCTGACAAGGCTGATGTGGGAACAATCCTTAGAAACAAGGGAATGATCTTAATTTTGACCATAAATGGAGCTACATGCATGGTACTGTATTATGTGGTATGTGCATGGGATCTTACTCTGGGTACTTATGTTTTTAGACTTCTTTGAAAGTGAGCTCTGATCAGAGTGGATGTTTCTCTTCTGTGTGTAACCCTGCAGAAATGCCTAATCATATTAGTAATTTTACATCACAGCAGATCAGTTTTACATTATAACCCTTCTGATATGCAAAACGTTCCTGAGAGGAGATGATGCACAGGCTGTCTCCTGGAAAAGCACTGCTTATTTGCTGGCCCTTCCTTTTTCCAAAATTCCTCTCAGTGAAGTTATCATGTGGTAAATGCCGGATGGCACATAAAAAAGAAATTTCATTGTACAGAAAGCCTTGCTTTGTTGAATGCTGATGTTACTAATCTGACAGGATCTAGTCCCAGAAAGTCATCATTATCTTTCCCTTTTTTACAGAAACTGCTTGCTTTCTAATTTCTCAGATTTTGGACCTGATTCTGACCTTGCTTGCATCAGCTTTCCGCCAGCATAACTCAATGCAGTTACTCCCGAGTTTCACCAGTTACTGCCCTATGTTGTATTTCAGAGCATTATATGGATTAAACGACTACTGCTATAATATAGTTGTGTTATAACAAATGTTACTACATGCTGTGATCCTTTGGTCACTTGTAAGCATGAGAAAATAACACAGGACAAACTGAATAATTAGCACTGTTGCTGTTTTAAAATACATTTCTGATTGGCACGTGAGCATTTTAGCACAGCTTAAATGCTGAACTCCTTATCCATTTTCCTCTCTCATCTGTGGAGATGGTATGTGAGGCATAACCTGCTTCAGTCATGACACTTGCTCATGTGCAACAGGACTTGAATTAGCCCTTCACTAACTAAAGCTAGGCATCATCCCCCCCACCAAATGTACATTCCAGGGTGCCCCTGAATGGGCTAGTGTGGGTGCTGAGAGAAGAGGGTCACACAAAATGGAGGTTTTAGAACAGGTTTTAGTCAGAAATTCAAGCCCTTTTTATTTGCAGTTACAATTGGACAAAGGATCATTTCAGGCCTCCTGAAATCACTGCACAGGTGTTACAGTGCATGGTTTATAGCTACTCCATCTTGCCCTATGCTTGTGAACTATACCCTTTCCTGCTTTGCACCTGGACTTGTAGCAGTTGAACACAAACCCTCTTGTGGAAACTCCCAGCTAACAAACACCATATATAGTAATCCAGAAGGAATTACTATTTGATACTTGAACATCATTTAATGAGCTCCCAGCATTCATCAGTAAATGCACACTGTTAATTTAGGGCCTGCTATTCATTAATTAGAGGCATAGTGGCAAGTGCCATTGAGCTATCTGCAATGTTTAAGGTTACATCAAGCCCTAGTAAATGGTTTGCTGATAACAAGATGCATCCATCTTCATTACTTGGCCACTCCTGTCTGAATTTGCTCTGCTTCCTGTAAGGGCTATGTCACTTGGAACTGAAGAATTAAACTTTTATCCAAACCAGATTCTGCACTTTCACCTCTTTTTATTCCTTGAGTAGTTCCAATTTATTTTGCTTAAATGACACTGGATTACCTAACAGGGAGAGGAGCGGTAACCTAACCTAAAACAGTCTGCAAATCTTTAGTTCTGGGCCTGACTGTAGCAGTGGGTTAACAGTTATAGAAATGATTACATTTATATTTCATCTGATACTGGTCTCAGTGTAAAGAAATAGGTTCTCATTTTTCTTTTCATAAGGTTACAGCTTAGATAGGATAAAAAACCAGAGGAATACAGGAAATTAATTTTAAATCTGAAGAATAAATATCTCTTTTTGTTCAAGTTTACTTTTGCAGTGTTACATGCTCAAAATAGATATCATTCAAGGCAATCATATTGCAGGTAAAATAATTCATAAACAGAAACTTCCATGTAAATCCTGAGCTATACACGTGACTGGGAGTGTTCATCCAGGACAGGATCACTGCAGCTAGATTTTCTTGTCTCTACTTTCAGTTTAAACATGCTCTGTTATAAGCACTATTGCTACTGCTGGGTCTAAGGCGATGTAGCTTGAAAGTAATCTCTGACTTCCTAAACACATTGTTTCCCCTTAAAACTACAGGTATGAGAACTTAAAATAGGAAATTAACCTCTGCTGGTAGATGGTTTCTTTAAGTAGTTGCTGCTAGACCCATGTAATACTACCTGGTGTGGTTATTTAACACATTAGGGTGCTCATAGGTATAGCCTACTGCTCTCATGAACCACAGTTCAATTTTAAGCATCACTGGTTGGAATATGTAATTGTAATCATAGGGAGAAGTGACTTTCTGGCATTTGATGTTCAAACCGTGTGTGTATGTGGGAGAAGAGGCAAAGAGGAAAAGTTGCTTATTGGAATGATAGCTCAAGGGAGGGTTTCTGAAAATCTTTGCGCCATTGAGTTGGCATATTTATCACAAAGTGATAGTCAACAGTGCAGAGCTTCACCGGGGGAAAACCTTCCAGGGTGCTACTGCATGTTGTGCATGATGCCAGCTGGTTTAGAAAATGTAAATTCCCTTCTCAGTTGCAAGCTAGTAGACAAAAATGTCAGCTGACATTTCAAACAATGGATCAGCTGAGAATGGAAATGTATAGATGTACAGATTGTGGTTTTATGCCCAGTGCAGTGAGGTGCAGCAAAGACTAGGCAAGGTTTGCTATGCAAGGAGCATAGCAGTAACCCAGTAGGTGATATACTGTGCTGGAGGCTCCTTTCCACTGCAGTTTCAGAAACACACAGCTACAAAGTTTTAATCCAGTACAGAAAGTTTGTGAGGGGGCTACTCATGCTCATGTGTCATTCTTCCATTGGCCTGCATCTCCAATATGTACAAAATGAGAAAATAAAACTGATAGGGTGGTCAGAAAAGAGAAAACAGACATAAAGCTGGCTTTGTAACATTCAGACGAAGTCATCTACATTATACATGATTGAAACAGACAGTATCTTAAATTTACCAGAAGGATGAGCTGGACTCTTGAGGTAAGTGCTCTTTGAAGCTAATGTGCTACTGTACAAAGAAAGCTTTTTCCTTGGAAAAGATAAAGCTAATATTGTGGTGACACAGGCTACAATGCTGCCACTGAAATGGAGGTCAAATCTGAAGGTCCTTTGCTAGCAGAAAACTACACAGAGGTATTTTAATTTTTTTATTTATTATTATTGAGACAAAAATTCTGTTCTAGACTCTAAAGCTTTACATGCAGGCCTCTGGTTAGAAAAGCACTCAACGATCCAATTTCTATTATTCAATATTGCATTAAAAAACCCCAACAAAACTTTGGGCCCTGGCAGGTCAAGGCGATTTTTAAAAAGGTTAAAAGCTGTTCAGAAGGGTTACAGTATCCATAAAGGCAAATGAGATTATATGTAAAGACTGATGGAGAAAAAGCAATAATTGAGATAAACCGCTACTGTCTCAAAAAGGTTTAGAGGGAGGAAATGCTGATATTAAAACAGAGAAATTGAAAGACTTACAGATCAACTGTCACATCAAAGACAGTAGAATATTTCATTAAATTTGTAACATTTGTGTTTACTTTTAATGTTTACTAGGTTTTTGACTTCGTTCCATCTTTGTTCTGTTAAATATTTTTGTAATAACTTGGGAAATACTGTCATTGAGTGTCTCCAACTTCCAGTTGTTAACTATTGACCTCAGTGTTCTTTGCATCTGTAATATTATAAGCCTTTGTCATGGAAAGAGTTATGCTGTTTCAATCAAATACACGATGAAGGTACAAAACCCATAACATCATCTGGATAATGACTGTATGGATACACTTGTAAAATATATTTTAGAAACTCCAGGGAAACAAGATTGGGAAAAAACATCACAACCATTATTCTCTGCTGTTTGCCACTAATTGAATGAATGATCATTGCAAAAGATGCGTGTTGAATGTGAATCCCTGCTGTTCAGGTGTATGGTAAATAAAATTGCACATAAGACGGAAGACACAAGATGACTGGATCAAAATGTTATTATGGTCCTGAAATTCAAGCCATGACGGTGACACGAGGGCTGAACTGAGTGCAGGATCTTTGATTAGCCCACATAGTATTTGAGCATATAGAGAAATTGCAATCTAGATGTCCGACTCCCCTTCCTTCTCTACTGAAACCTTTACAAGAGAATTACTACATCCCAAAGACTGTAGTACTATTTATCACTCTCAATGGTATGTGGCGGTAGGCTGGAGGGAAGAGAAGGACTGACTGAAGCTGTGAGATGTGGTGTACAGCGAGTGAGGAGCAAGCGTAAATGATCTCCTCTCACACTCTGACCAGTTTCACCAAAATATCCCCTGAAGGGCTGAGTTTGAGCTTTACTGTCTTTGTGTACTGGACTTTTGAATAGATTGGCCCAGTTTGAATTGGCTTAGCAGCTACATGGAACTCGTGGAATCAACAGGACATCTACATTTCTTTTTCTACTAGGGGCCTGTCTTAATTTTTTTAGCTGTGCAGTAATAATAATAATGATAAAAGATTGTTCAGACCATTTATTGTTAATAAGTTATCCAAATGTAGCCCTTTTTTCAATATTTGCTGAAGCCCATGTGTACAAATTTCAGCCTCCAGATGGTTTGTGAATTGTTCCATGTCCTTAATAATCCACTTGTCACTTATTCAGTGTGATTGGTCTTCTAAGTCACATGGTATTGCTTCTGCTCCCAAAGTGACTAACTGAAACTTTTTAAACAAAAGAATGACAAATAGTGAATAACAAATAACGCACTTTCTGATATGAATGTTCAGAGAAGTCATTCATACTAAAATTCACAAGACTTTGCAAATCATTAAAGGGCTTCCATGAAGAAATCACTGATTGTCTGAATAACATGATGTGATGAAGTGGGACTCTTCTTAATGTTTCCTCTGAATACCGTGTGGGTGCCTCAGTTTCCCCTATGCGCCTCAGTTTCCTCTATGCATTTCTTAAGTCTCCAGTCTCTCCAAGGGAGAGGAGGCTCCCCAAAGTCCTGACTGGCTTTGTGAGGATTAGTTCCCCACAGGGACTCTGTGACACATAATTCATGTATAACAGGAGCAGAAACTCACTATGTTTATGGACAGGGACGGCTTTCTGACCCGCGGGGCCTGACTGGAATACTTGGCGGCAGCCCGGGACTTCGGCGGCATGGGGTCCGTTCTGGGTCTTCTGTAGCACCGAAGGATCCCCCACCACTGAAATGCCAGCGAAGACCCCCCGAGCAGAACCCCCGCCGCTGAAATACCACCAAAGACCTCTGGACTGGGGCCCCCTTAAGCACGGGGCCCTCTTCAGCGTGGGGCCCGATTCTAGGGAATTGGTGGAATCGGCATAAAGTCGGCCCTGTTTATGGACCAAAATGCTTGCAGATAACTTTTTGTTCTATTTGTCCAGTTCCAGGAAAATGATCTGTCTGTGCTAGGGTTTTTTATAAAAGAACAGGAGTACTTGTGGCACCTTAGAGACTAACAAATTTACTTGAGCATAAGCTTTCGTGGTCTACAGCCCACTTCATCGGATGCGTAGAATGGAACATATAGTAAGGAGATATAAATACACATACAGAGAACATGAAAAGGTGGGAGTTGCCCTACCAACTCTAAGAGGCTAATTAATTAAGATGAGCAATTATCAGCAAGAGAAAAAAAACTTTTGTAGTGATAATCAAGATGGCCCATTTCAGACAGTTTGACAAGAAGCTGTGAGGATACTTAACATAGGGAAATAGATTCAATGTGTGCAATGGCTCAGCCATTCCCAGTCTCTATTCAAGCCTAAATTGATGGTATCTAGTTTGTATATTAATTTAAGTTCAGCAATTTCTCATTGGAGTCTGTTTCTGAAGCTTTTCTGTTGCCAGACTGCCACCTTTAAGTCTGTTACTGAGTGACCAGAGAGGCTGAAGTGTTCTCCTACTGGTTTCTAAATGTTGATTCCTGATGTGATTAGTGTCCATTTATTCTTTTGCATAGAGACTGTCCGGTTTGGACAATATACATGGCAGAGGGGCAGTGCTGGCACATGACAGCATATATGGGGAGGGAAAGCTCAGTGGTTTGAGCACTGGCCTGCTAAACCCAGGGTTGTGAGTTCAATCCTTGAGGGGACCATCTGGGCCAAAAGTCAATACTTGGTCCTGCTAGTGAAGGCAGTGGGCTGGATTTGATGACCTTTCAGGGTCCCTTCCAGCTCTATGAGATAGGTATCTCTCTCTCTCTCTATATATTTTTATCACATTGGTAGATGTGCAGGTGAAAGAGCCCCTGATGGTGTGGCTGATGTGATTAGGTCCTATGATGATGTCACTTGAATAGATATGTGGACAGAGTTGGCACTGGGTTTTGTTGCAAGGATAGGTTCCTGGGTTAGCGTTTTTGTTCTGTGGTGTGTGGTTGCTGGTGAGTATTTGATTCAGCTTGGGGGGCTGTCTATAAGCGAGGACAGGTCTGTCTCCCAAGATCTGTGAGAGTGCCCCACAGTGTCCAAACACTTAGCTGAAAGAGATTTTGGGGTATTTTATGTTTTAAAAAACATGCTTTGAATGTCTTTCTGGCCTAAGTTGTATGGTTTTGTTAAAGCCCCAAGCATTTTAAAGCCCCACACATTTTAAAACCAGAAAGGAAGAAAAAGGATACAGAAAAAAGCACTGAGACATTTGTTTCAAAAGGGGTGAAAAATCAAGCAGTCTGTAAGGTCTGCAAACGCTCGTTCCACTTTGGGGCCTTATCACCAACCTTTAAGTCTCGCTCTTTTGCCTCCATTTGCATCATACCATCTTCATATTGCTTTATTTACTGTCCATCTAGTGATCAAAGTGTGCCTCCTCCTCTAGGAGTGCAAGGCTACGGAATTGCTACAAGTCTCCTTGGAGTGGCACTGAGCCTTGAATAAACTAGTCCTGCAATGAGACGCTCCCTATTTTCACTGAAAGATCCAGAAAGAAGAAACTCATTGCTTATTCTGCAATTTTGATAACCTAACTGGCAGAACAGTTATTCAAATTTTAAGCTTCTAAATGCAGCAAGATCAACCTGGCCATCCACATAAAGAATTTTGACATGATAAGTATGCGAGTGCGATGATAACTGATAAGTGAAGCAATTACCTTGCCTTTTGGATTATATTAAATGAAGATTCTGATAGAGTAATGAAAAGAGACAAAGCAGACAAAAAGGCGGCTGTAGAGCTTTTGGGCACTGTGTTATCTCTATTATACCATATTGAAATAGAGAAGCTATCACCAATCATGCTTCCTATGTAACTTCTAGTTTCTAACAGTGAACCATGAATAAATTGTCACAAGACAGTAACTGATGAATTGGGATTGGCAGTGCTTTTAAAAAGTGTAAATAAACTTATCGGCCACCTCTTCCTCACCCCAAGACAGCACAGTTTGTATAGGTTTTTTACTTTGGTTGGGAGTGGGGGTATATTGTAAACTTGCAAGGTCTCCTTTCATTTACCCACCTCAATTGTTCTTTCTTTGGTCAACTATTTTAAATAGCCACTTCATGTTAAGAGTTTATTCCATAATTATCACCATTTTACAGTGGTTTTGCTCATATATATTTTTTCATTATTAACCCCGAATCCCAGTTCCTTCCATCCCAATTAGAGAATGCTCTAATTATACATTTTTACCTAGATGTTTTTTGTTGGCATATAAAGGGGGCCCTAACACAAAGTTGCTCATTTCTTAGCTTTCACTAACAGCATTGCAGATATTGGATACATCGCAGATTGACTACAATGCTCCTGAAGAAAAACGAATCGTTTACATTTATAGTCTTGAATCTCTTCCTAAAGAAGTTAATGGCAGTTTTGCCAGTGGTTTCAGGGAGACCAGGGTCAGGCACAGTATTCCTTTTGAGGATTCATATATTGAAACTGATATTTGTACATTGCACCCTTTCAACTCAAGGCACAGACGAAGGGGGAAATGTCATTTCCATTGTTAAAATTCATTAAGTAATGTAACACCGTACATCTGGGAAGAGGACAGCAGGGGAGGGGAAGTTCTCCTTGGTCACTGTTTACCTTTCGAGCCCTGCTTTATGCTGCAATGGCATCGCAATGCTGTTACTAAGGCCCAATGTACTCTGCAGACAGCTGGCCCCTAAATTCTGTAACAAGGTTCCTAGTTTCTGTTATATGATGTCCCTGCATTTACACTTTGTATTCTCCAGCAGATCGGTTTTTACAGCACATACCTGCACTGTAGACACAGTTGGATGGGCTTGTGGTTTGACAGCTTAGTACTGGAATATTGGTGTTTTAGGTGCCATAGAAAGCGTGGATTTGAGTTTTCAGCACACAGGAGGCAGCTGAGACTTTTGGTACTGGGGTAGTGGATGCAACTCAACTTCCCTTCCCCTTTGGGAGTAGGGACAGAGATGACTTGAAATTTTTGGGAGGACTTAATTCCTAATTCACCAAATCAACAACCTGTGACAGCAGCTGTCACACTTCACCCACCTCCCAATATCTGCAGCTACAAATTTCCAATAATGCTGGATAAGCATATTGGCAAACAATAATCCTGAGAAAAAACTGGTTTAAATTGGAATCATAGCCTTCAGAATTAACATCTCATTGTGATGAGTTACCGTTGCAGGCTGTTAACAGACTCAGGAAGAGGATTGCTTTTGGAAGTCTATCTGTGCAATCACGTGGGCTAGAAAAATATTTTTCTAAAAAAACAAAGGCTCTGATTCTGCTGCACAATTCTGTCAGACTGGGTGGATTTTGTGACAAAGTCTATGGACATGAACATAAGAACGGCCATACTGGGTCAGACCAAAGGTCCATCTAGCACAGTATCCTGTCTTCCAACAGTGGCCAATGCCGGGTGTCCCAGAGGGAATGAACAGAAGAGGTAATTATCAAGTGATCCATTCCCTGTCGCCCATTCCCAGCTTCGGGCAAACAGAAGCTAGGGACACCATTCCTGCCCATCTGGCTATAAGAGCCATTGATGGACCTATCCTCCATGAATTTATCTAGTTCTTTTTTGAACCCTGTTATAGCCTCAGGCCTTCAAAACATCCTCTGGCAAAGAGTTCCACAAGTTGACTGTGGATTGTGTGGAGAAATACTTCCTTTTGTTTGTTTTAAACCTGCTGCCCATTAATTTCATTTGATGACCCCTAGTTCTTGTGTTATGAAAAGGAGTAAATAACACTTCTGTATGTACTTTCTCCATACCAGTCATGGACCTCAATCATATAGACCTCAATCATATCCCCCCTTAGTTGTCTCTTTTCCAAACTGAAAAGTCCCAGTCTCATTAATCTCTCCTCATATGGAAGCCGTTCCATACTCCTAATCATTTTTGTTGCCCTTTTCTGAACCTTTTTCAGTTCCAATATATCTTTTTTGAGATGGGGCGACCACATCTGCATGCAGTATTCAAGATGCGGGCATACCATGGATTTATATAGAGGCAATATGATATTTTCTGTCTTATTATCTATCTCCTTCTTAATGATGCCCAACATTCTGTTTGCTTTTTTGACTGCCTCTGCACACCGAGTGGATGTTTTCAGAGAATTACACACAATGACTCCAAGATCTCTTTCTAGAGTGGTAACAGCTAATTTAGACCCCGTCATTTTATATGTATAGTTCGGATTATGTTTTCCAATGTGCACTACTTTGCATTTATCAACACTGAATTTCATCTGCCTTTTTGTTGTCCAGTCACCTAGTTCTGAGAGATCCTTCTGAAGTTCTTTGCAGTCTGCGAAGTAGTCTTAAGTAGTTTTCTATCATCTGCACATTTTGCCACCTCACTGTTTACCCCTTTTTCCAGATCATTTATGAATATGTTGAATAGGACCGGTCCCACTACAGACCCCTGGGGGATACCACTATTTACCTCTTTCCATTCTGAAAATTGACCATTTATTCCTACCTTTGTTTCCTATCTTTTAACCAGTTGCCAATCCATGAGAGGATCTTCCCTCTTATCCCATGACAGCTTACAGAAAACCTATGGCTGTTATGTTCCGTAAAATCAATTGGCCTGCTCCTGCTCCCATTGAAGTCAATGAAAAAACTCATACTGACTTCAGAAAGACCTGGAGTAGGCTCAGTGTTGCTGGTATTTATTTAAAAAGACAACTTTTGAGTGATTCAGAACCATCAAGTCATGCACGCATTTAACCTAGGTAAACATGTTCTTCTTACTGTTATTATCTCCCTCGCTCCTACTTGTATTGTTTTGCCTTAAATTAGCATAGATTGTGCACATCCATGGAATCCTGTGGACTTCACTTCTGACATCAATGAGATTCCTCCCAGGTGTAGGATCCTGGCTCCAGGATCAGCAGAATCTGAAGGTGGTTTAAAACCATCTTTGTCCCTTGTGTCCTGGATCCTCAGATCATGGCCTCCAAGATGACATGAGCATTTGGGCAGAGGAACCCAAAGTTTTAGAGGGTGCTATGAGAGAAACAGGAAAAGGAATAACAGAATAAAAATAATCTCGTCTTCTTTCAAGCAAACTTTAGTAAAGTCTTCCTGGTAAGCAATCACAGAGTGTGTGTCACTAAGACTGCATCAGAGCTAGACCATCATCCCTGAGCTCTGGTCTGGCAAGTTGTGGTTTGGGTCAGCATTTTTTCTAATGTCAGAAATAACTGCAATGTTTATGAACATGGAACAGGCAGTGCTAGTCTATGGGAGTTGATTTTGACTGGACTACTTGCACATTCAAAATTATTGATGGTCTTAAATTCTTTGCTGGATCAGAGTCTTACCAGTCAGTACATTATGGTAATTGATAACAATAGATGAGAAAGAAGATCCTTCTCCTGCACTCAGAATTGTGGGACACAGGGAAAGAACATGAGCAGCTGGGAACATGTGGTTCTGTAAGTCCTAGCACTAGACCAGGATTTTGCTTCATAAAAACATTACAACATTCTCCTTCAACTTTTTTTTTTCCTTATTGAGACTGCAAAAAGAGGAACTGTAATTAGTAGACTGCAACTGGTAGAAAACTAGCAGTAATGACTTGATTTAAGGATGCAAATATCTTTGAGAGGTTATATAGCTGCATCAATTAGTAAATATAAATAGCTATATATCAATTTTTTTCTGGTCACTTTCCAAGTGCTTGGACCTTCATTTCAAGCTAAATATATGCCATAAAGGCCACAACTGACAAACACATACACTCGTTCCTCTGAGGTAACTATCTCCGAGGAACACCAGTCTCACTCTGAGCCTACAATTTTATAAAAGCCTGTCGGAAAAGAAATAATCATCCTAACATTATGTGAATATTGCTTTTATTCATCCAGTCCAACAGGGATTTTGTTTTCTTTTGTATCACACAGGCCTGAACTATGCAGAATTGGCTACAAATTTATGGCACATCTTCTTTGAGGTCATTTTCCAATGAGAAAGTTAATGTCCTTATCAGGAAAAAAAAAAAAAAAAAAAAGTCCAGATGCAAAAGAATCTCAATTGGCACACAGCAAAATGCAACCTAAGATTTCACTGTTAAGCGGTTGAAGATATATATTCAAGGATTACTGCTGCAGAGCAACGGGCTGCTGATGTAATACTTTCCTGTTACTCTTAGCTGTTTGGAAAACTGATACATATCCTTTGGCCTAGCCTTGCAGCAACAATCAGATATGTACAGTGAGACATTTGGTATTGATCTACTCCTAATCAGAAATCAAAATGAAGTTTATCTCATGACAAAGTGTAATTAACTATTTTGTTAATTACTATAATTATCTTCCCCACATTTATTTTGACAGCAGCGTCAGTAGCAGAAAACTATTTCCTTAAATTGCCTGTTGCCTATTATGAATTACAAATTCATACAGTTTTGACAAATGATTTTATTCTCCCTTTTACAACACGCTTTCAAACATGCTTTCCTGATAGTTTTGCAGGAAAATGGCCCTCTGCCTGAAAAACAAAGTAGAAACGTCATACGGAGAGGACTAAATACACTGTGAGCTAACAAGCATCTGCTCTGACCATCAGCTACAGAGTGCTCCCTCCACCCCCTCCCTACAATAAGGCTCTTGGACTTTAGGGCGTTATAATGAGATGAAAATAAGGAGGAATTGTTTATAGCAGTAGTCACTAATCCAGAAGTGACTGATGTGGGACACGTGGGCCAAATGTGACCCATGAAACTCTACAGTGTGGCTGGCCCTTGACTGTCAGGCTAAATTATTCCTCTCCTGTGTGCCAAAGGCAGGAAGGGCCCACCCAGCAGAGAACAGAGGAGGCAGGCATGGTCTGTAGGCCAGTGCTCCAGTTCGCAAAGGAAGGGGTCAGCAGGTGCTGCCTGAAGCAACAACTGGCCCCAGCAGGGCGACTTTTGAGTGGGATGTGGATAAGGCACATAGCCGCCCTCCCCCACCTCTGCCACAGTACTGTGGGGGAACTCTTACACCAACTTTTAAAGATGTAATCTGTCTCACTGTGCTCTGTCCAGCACCCAGGAGACACTGTTTCATAACAACCCTTTCCCCCACTCCCGACACCGCCACTCTGGTACCTCCTCCTTTCTCCCCAGCACAGTTCAGCCTGTGGAGCGGCATATCTGAGCCTTTAGTATGGTGTATAGTCTGTGGCAAATGAAGGTCCTAGAACTCTTTAATCCAGCTCATGCCAGCAGAAAATGGCTAATATCAAGATGGGAGCAATTTGTTGGGGTCTGTACTCTCCCTGAACTCTAGCGCCATCTTGAAGATGAGGGCCCAGTTATATAGATTCTCAAAACTCTTGGAGTATAAATTGCACTCTCTCAGTATGCTCAAAATGTCATCAGTTTGATGCAAAGGTCAATGTTGGAGTCATTACATAGCAACATTCATGGTGTTCGTGATCCACATTGCTTGGTGCAGTTCACACTATCTTTTCAACTCTCACAATGCCATATTATAGTGGTTAATTTCCCTCTTAATTCAATTCCAGTTCTATTTTGAAGATGAGGAATACATTCTGGGGCCCATGCTCTGGTGACATACCAGACTTTTATATTGTTTAATGAGAGCACTCTGAAAGACTATCAAGCATTGCACATAAAGCGCTCCTTCTAATATATGCTCTTATTTGCATACCCAGCTACCTGAAATTGTTTAATTCTTCTAACAGTGGTGTGAGGCATGCCTCATTGCCAGCAATGGCCTCTGAATAAAAAAATTAACAGTAGAAGTTAGGATATGTTTTTAGCCATATTTTCCCCAACATGCTGCAGCATACTCTCTTTACCTCACTTGACTGCCCTTCCCACATTTATTTTTTTACAAGTTTCCTTATTGGTTTTAGGATTCAATAAAGTTATTCTCCTGGTAAATGTGAAAAGGCTCTTTTCCAGTGCAGTTTGTACTTCTGCAGTTCACCATTACCACAGGGTGTGTTTCAAACTATCATTTTTAAAGGTCACTAATTTTGTTCCACATGCAGTCAAGCCTGACGATGAGTTAATGACACCTGAACAAGCTTGCATTAAAATTACCCTCTGTACAATCACAAATAATTAAGTGCAAGAAGAAGAAAGCAAACATGTTTCTTTGCAAGAAACCAACACTGAAGATATTAGTTAAAATGTTAAACTATATTAACCAATTATACAAAATCCTTTCATATTGCCTTGCTTCATTTCAAACATGGCACGGGCTATTTTGTCTGTGAACTCAAGTGGAACAAAAAGCTACAGAATGCAATTTGTGTCAGGAGCTGGACTACAGAAGGACAACTAATTCTAATTAGTACAAATTCCCCACAGGCCACAGGGAGGCCTAGTGCGGGAACCAACTGCCTAATGCTGTTTCTATCTTGCAACAGGTGGGTAGAGGTCTACCAAAGGTTGTCATGGTGATGGCTAATGGTAGACCTTTAGCTGGACACCAGTAATTAATTGAGTGCATGTCCAGCCTTTGAATGTGATATCTTTTAATATACTTCTGAACTAAAGAAGATTGGCTCTTCTAATTGGTTAAAATTAAAACAGCAGAAGAGTTTGCCAAGAACTACAGTAATGTAATGCAAGTCTCATTTCAAACCCTCAAACTAGAATTCTTTCATATCAGTACAATAAGGGTATTATGGGGAAAAATTACCATGGAGAAAAGTCTTTGCCACCTGATAACACTGATATTCTATGGAGCACGTCTCTAATGCAAAGTATTTATGCAACTTATTAATATTCAACATTTGCTGCATATTAGAAATATGCTTTTAAAATTCTGATAGATTATAAAAAATAATGTCTGCACGAGTGAAAGAATGAGACTTTATTTCTCTGTGCGCAGTGGAATGTACAGCAAAGCCACATTTTTAACTGTTCAGTTAAAGCAAAACAAAGAGAACTTTCTCCCTAATTCCTGAACCTTGATTTTTGAACCCTGTTCCCTAATCCCTAAATCAGAATGCTCATCCTCTGAATCCTGGTCTCATTCATGGAAATTACTTTTGCTATAGACAAATCTACTTTTTTTGTTTTTTTTTAAGAGATGCTGATTAACGCGCACTCCTTTCCTCCTTTTGAGGAATGATACAATATGAGTTTTAAAAGATGCCAATTTTGAAATATTTTTGTAATAATGCTGCACTAAATTATACTCCATGGATTAGGATTAACTTGTTTGTAACAGCTTTACACCAGTGGTAAATTTTCCCTTTAACTCTGCTGGAAAAGAAATGAGTTATATCAAGAAAATGCTTCATTATTAGAGATTCAGCTCCTGGAGGCTGAACACTTGAGCTGTAAGAAATGTTAACTTCTCTTGCTTTTCTCTAAATAGTACCCAATGGGGAAGATTTTGAGGAGAGTGAGAACCGAAAAAGTCACAGACAAGCTCTTGTTTCTTCAGTTTCACAGCAAGCTCATGATGTGTAGGAGGGCCTGAATTACCCTTGTATTTTGATGCAGTGATGCATCATGGAATTGCACATATGAGTCTCCCTGTAGATTTTATATACATACATATTTTGTCTAAACTATATACTTCCCTCTAACAAACAGTTATTCTCTGTGTTGCAGTTCTTTTGTACTAAGAGGCTTTATTTGGGGATTCCAAATAATCTTTTATCATCAATTCATATCACTCTTAAATCAGAAAGTTTGTTTTTCTATCCATATTACATTTACTTTTACTAAACATTTCATCTGAAAACACTCCAGAGGGGTGTGCCAACTACTACTGTGTCACAAGAATGATTTTATTAATAAAATGCCTTCAATACTACCTCACAGCATTTTCTACTACTATTGTTTGGGTTGCACCAGAGGCTAAAATGTGGCTTCTTTTAATAACACATTTGCATAAGTTGATCTGAAAGATCCCCATGTGATGACATTACTCCAGGATTGGCCTGTCATCTCAAAAAAGCCTGAGGTGCTGGTCCCAAAGAGATCAAACTCAAGAATTAACTAGTCTTCATAAAACAGGAACATCTCTACAAGCAGTAAAACAAATGATTATCATTTCTTTTTGGCGATGGGCTATGCCAAGCTAGAGAAAAACAGAGCTTTCAAACACTGACAATCTGGTATATTGAAGTATGACCATTATGTTTTATTTTCCACATTTTTGGTCCAAAGACAGTTCTGAGTAATTGATTCCCATAATGAGCTATGGTTCGTTAGTCAATTTAATTTATAATTGAATTGGATGGATGTAACTCTGTGTAAAATTGTCTCTGAAGAATCTGTTTTGTTCATCTGTTCAACTTCTGACAGGGATGGAAGAAAATCTAAATTATTCCCTCCTGCAAGAAGGGAAAACGCTGAAAGTCTCAGCATCCCTTGTGAAATTAAGAGGAAAAATATTTTTAATAGTTGCCATGAAGAAATATTATGGCTTTACTAAAATTTATACAAGCCTGACAAGTAACACATTAATGTCTGGAATGGTAGCTTAAATCAGCGTCCTTTCCTGAACATTTGAGGGGTCATTTTATTAGAACGAACACCAGGAATGTACATTTATTGGTATCAGTTACTGATAAGCCTTGTCCTCCTACTTCACAAATACAGCAAGATGTAATGGGCTGGATTCACCACTCTGTTACGCCAGTTTTACACTACCATGGCTTCACTGCCTAACAGAGTGGTAAATAAGTCCCAGTGTGTTACTTTCTTCTCTTAGTTATATCGTGGATATCTAGAGTAACCACACTGCCTTGAATCTCTGGAGCTATTCTAGATTTATACCATGTAACTGGAAGCAGAATAAAGCCTAATAATTCTAATACTAGGGCACTCCTTCACCGATTGCAAAAGAGGTGCAACTCACATTGATGTGAATGGGAGATACTAATATCCTACATAGGACAAAAGTTCTCCATGGTTTGCAGCCCTTACAACTTGGATTTCTATACATTTGTAACAGCACATTTTTAGGAGGAATTATTAAGAGAACCGTCTGGCTGGTTTTGAGTTGGCTCTAGGACTGGGGGACAGGCGGGAATTTTTTAAAATGGCTGTGATATAAAAAAATACTTAAATTTTCTACAATTTCATTTCTCTTATTCTCCCCCATGCCCCAAATCCTTCATATTAAACATCTCTATATGGTTCTTAGGGCATCCACAAAACATATATATCTTATTTAAGACTGCTCTCTCTGATGTTAGTGTCAGACGATTCACAAGTGTCTTCAAAGGACGGGCCACAATGAGGAGCCCAGAGTCCTTCTCAGAGAATGAAAGTTACACAGAATGTTACTGCAAATGCTGCTACTGATGAGGGTATGAAGGTTTCTAATCCTCTGGAATTTGATAGGACAGAATGCATGAAAAATACTTTTGTTCACCACCTGAGGCAGGAATAAGCCCAGAGTCTTGGTGCTTACAGGATGAAATCCTGGCCCCAACTGAAGTCAATGGGAACATAGCTTCTCTGGGGCCAGGACTGCACCTACAAAACCTACATTGATGCTGTACTCGGTATTCAAGTACAAGCTGTGCTTAGAATGCACTCTAATATTTTTTTCATATCCAAGGGCTAGTCACCTTCACATGAGACTCAGTTTTTATTAGTCACAATAAGATATGTAAGTAGTAAATAATAATAATAATCTTTAATGATAAATTTAATCCATTAAAGAAAATAAAAAAGAGAATTAAGATATTCATTTCAGGTTTTAATTTTATTTAGAAAGCTATAGATATGATCATCTAAATGTTCATACTTGTCACTCATCATATGTGAACTTGCATACACATAAGCAATAAAATAAATGCTGTATTATTGTATACGTATAGTATTTATGGAGTTTGTAATCTAACCTCATGCAAAAGAAAAAATATATTTTGGTTGACTAAAAAAATATAAAATGAACAGAGAAGCACTGCAATGGGATAGGTGATGATGATCAACTATTATCCATCCCAGCAGGCACATATATTATCTTAACAGCCACAGGACGACTGCAATACAAGCCAGCACAAGAAATTTTTAGTTTAGAGCATTTCACATTGCTTTCTAGAGGCAAGCATGACACACTGCTGCACAAACTCTTATAGCCCCCAGTTAAGGGTTCGCTTAACAACCTCACTTGTCTACGTTTTCATCAAGTCCCCAATAAATTTTGATGGGTAACAAGCTCCTAGACTCCCTGTGTTATCCAGATAATGGGGTTTTTCCTTTTCGTGTAACAATAACAGTAGAACTGTTGCTTCTAATCTTCATCATATTTCAGTGGATGTTTATAATGTTTTTAAACTAGTTTTTCCACACACATAACTATTGCTGTGTTGAGGGAAGATGTGGGGCTTAATTCTGTCCTGGGTTACACCCGTGCAACTTCACTGATGTCAGTGGGGTTGTACAGGTGTAACGGAGGAGAGAATTTGGCCCATTATATCCATTTTTAAGTTTGTGCTGTTTACTTCTGAGCAAAGCTGTATAGGATTTAACAGCAGAGGGAGATGGGAGCTGTTGAAGACCATTTTTCATTCCTAATGATTACATTTCTCATGAAAAAATATAATTAATATAAATAATTTTCAATACAGCAAATGCACGTGAGACAATGAAAGTTGTTTCTAAAAAACATTAACGCTGATATCAATCATTTATACATAACGCACAAAGCAATGAGGGCAAACTCTTCAGCTCAGGTAAGAGGTGTCACATAAACTTATGTTCCAAGGCAGTGGTATCAGTTGTGATCAATCACTTGGTAGCCAGTGCAAGTTACATTTTTGCTTTAATCTTTAAACTCTTTTGACTGCGCAAGTATTGTTTTAATCTAAAAGTGCTAGATCAATATTTCTCATCAATAAGCATTCATTTCTAACTAACAAGGACAATGGTTAGTGGATTCCATTAAACATTTTCATTTGAAGGAAATCTTTGCTGTTCTAAAAATCGGATCACTAGCAAAGAACATTAGGAAGAGTAAAAAGAAGGTAAAAAATGTACTAGAGAACTTCTGGATACATTCAGATGTTCCTTCAATACAACTTGCCCTTTTCCTAGTCTCAGTAAAGAGGTGTGGCCTTTTGTATTAGTGTTATACTGTATGTAGTTTTGCCATTCATAATATTACCAATAATTCCCCAGCCTCTCATTCTCTGAAACCACCCTTCCCCCCATTATTTGTTGAAAATTCCCCCTAATGCAATTTGATTATAAATTCTGCAGATTGTGCATGACAGACTAAAAAGGATAATTGTGGGAAAATGGAATAAAGGCACTAATCAATCATTGCACCTGAGATAAAGTACATTTACAGTGCACCTGGCAAAGGTAAGGTTGTGTTTATAGAATTCAGACTTTGGGGTAAAATTTAGCTCTGGTGTAACTTCCATGGAAAGCAGTGGAGTTCTCTTCATTTTCAGCTGAGCTCAATTTTGCCCTAGGAGTGGAACTGAAAAAAATTTCAACCTCTAGACCAGACGGTAAGCAGGAGGGGCTCTCCATGTGTGGATCTTTCCACAGGGAAGAAGACAGGTACCACTTCCATTGCACAATGCTCCGTGCTGCTGCAAAATGTAGGCAGTCTTCTGTGGGATTGGAGATCCATACATGGGCAGACAGAATGAGTGATGTGTGTGAGTGCAATGGTGTGCTGTGTGCAGCATCACTCTACTAACAGGGGGGGGAATTCTGCTTAGAAGTTAATGCAGCTTGAGGCAGTATTAACTTTGTAAAAGTAGCCCTTCTGTACTGCATAATCCAGGGAGTGGATGACAGGGGTACCAGAGACAATGAGAGGCAGAGGAATCTGTGGCAGCAAGGCTACCTTGGAGATGTGCTTCCAGGAAGCTGGATGAGGGGGCATTAGGGCATTTGGCAGGTCGTGGGGGGCTGACGACTCCTTGCTCACTTCATGGAAGAGGCAGGGGAGACGGAATATTTCTAGAGATTTCTTTTCCCTATCTTCCTACTTTGGGCTTTTCCATGAAATGAGGCAATCTTGACTTCTATTCACAGGACTAGAGTCTATCCCTCACACACAGTGATTTGCTTTTAACACTCTTTATTGCTTGGGACGCCAACATTGTTTCTATGGGGTGGGGGCAGCTCAAGCTGAAACTAAAAGAAACAACTGGATTTCTTCAGACTGGGCTGTCAGCTTTCTGTGATGAAGAAACAATGGGCCAGAGCCTTGGTCCTATCTATGTCCTTTGCATGGCTCCGGTGGTACAAGAGAGAGAGAAGATTGGCATAAACAGCCATGTGGAGATTCCACTTCAATAGGGAATTTCCAGGTGGTGTAAAGTAAGGATTGCAGCTGGCTCTATGCCTTTCACTCCTGCCTCTCCAGGATATAGGGCATTCTGGGGTTCGGGCTAAAATGCCTTGCGCTCTAGCGAACCCCAGCCGTGTAACAACCCCTATACGGCAGTGTCCAACCGATGTAACAGAGCAGCCCTGAGACACAGCTCAGCCAGACTTGAGCATATGGCACACAGTCTCCAGCTTGCCCTTTCGCAGCTGGTAGCTAAAGCTGTGGTTTGGAATGGGCAGTGGTTTTGATTCGAGGGGAGGGAGGGTTATTGTTTAGTTCAGTTTATACCCCTGCAGTTTTACTCTGAGTCTCAGGTTTGAATCAACCCCAAGCCTCAAAGTTAAGTGAGCCAACTGCCTGTTTTATCTCATTTCAGATCAAAGTAACTGAATCCCATACGATTTTCACTCAAAACTATAAATTAGCCCAGGTTTGCTCAAAACATGGCCCAGGTTCATGAAACCTGGTGAACTCTGTGCAGATCATGGGCCAAGGACTGGGTCTGTATCAGCATTACTATTAACTCTATAGCTTAAATATATGAAATGACAGTTGCTAGAATGGATTGCATGCAGAGTATACTTTTCTCACTGAGATATGATGTAAAAAGTATTTTGGCTACATTAAATACAAACTATCCCCTAAGACAGAGGGTTTAACACAAAACAAATGGAAGGTCAAACTTTAGTAGGACTATTAATCTGTAATGCAGCATAGCCAGATTGAAAAAAACAGAGATATGTAAACACAATGTTCAGTCTGCATTAGATAGCAGGAGAGATGCATAGTCTGAACAGATAACCTTTAGTGAATATTGGGAAGTTGGATTTTATGTCCGAATTGTATGTATGCCTACTCTTTATGGTTCATTTTCATCTACTATGGTACCAGGGGTGAAATCCCGGCCCCCTTAGTGGCAAAACTCCCACTGACATCAACGGGCCCATGATTTCAGTCCAGATTTTTGTATGTACGATAGCCAAAGTGTGATGTAGGAAGCATGAAAACTCTGGCAAAATCAATTTGCATGAAAAAAGGAAAGTGTTTAAAAAATCCCACAAGGATAATGCTGAATAATAATATTTTGCATAACTTTTATTGTTTGTTTGCCTCTCCTCTGTTCTCCACTCAGACTGTCTCCATCTTCAGTTTCTTTTTCCCAGTTATTTTGGTTGCTCTCTATTGCAGTAGTCTTTCTTCGGTTGACTCCTAGTCTCTGTCTTCCTCTCCTCTTTTATTTCCATGTACTTCAGTTCATTCCAATGTATTTCCCTTTCTCATGCTAGTTCACAATCTTCCTTTTTCATTCTCCCCTTTCCTTGTCTCTGGGATTTTAGTTACTTTGTTCTGCTTCTGTATATTCCTTTTTAAATTCCTCTTCTTTTCACACTGCCTCCTTTTGGTCTTTGTTTTATTTCTCTCATGTCACTTCTTCCGTCCTTTCTTCTATTTCTCTGCTTCTTTATTTCCCTCCCCTCTACTACCTGATCACTCCTCCAGTCTCCTTCTTTCACCATTTCTCCCACTCTCTGCTCTTTTGAAACAAAATTTCTTCTCCTTGTTTATTTCTTGTTGTTCTTCCTGCAGGTGAGCTTGGAAGGAGCTGTGTGGGAATGCTTAAGCCATGGCAACACAGTTCTCAATTTTAGTTTAATAAAAACTAAATAGACAAGGAAAGAAAGAAATGAGCTTACTGCTCGTTCCCCATTAGGAATGGACTCCCGCTTAACTCCTTTGCTGGCAGGGGCGGCTCTAGGTATTTTGCCACCCCAAGCATGGCAGGCAGGCTGCCTTCGGTGGCCTGCCTGTGGGAGGTCCCCGGTCCCGTAGATTCGGCGGCATGCCTGTGGGAGGTCTGCCGAAGCCGTGGGACCAGCGGACCCTCCGCAGGCATGCTGCCGAAGGCAACCTGCCTGCCACCCTTGCGGTGACCAGCAGAGCGCGCCCCCCCCGTGGCTTGATGCCCCAAGCACGTGCTTGGCGTGCTGGTGCCTGGAGCCACCCCTGTTTGCTGGGGGCATTCTGGTTTGGTTAATAACAGCACAAATGGTTAATAAGATGAATGTATCATTTCAGAAGTTATCAAGGCAGAAGAGGATAGTCAGCTCCTCATTTTCCTGGCTTACACCCTAAATGGCCTCCAATTATTTCCTTTGCTACATGCACCTGGGACCTTCTTCTCATGTCCTCATAATATCACTGAATGATTAAAGGATGAGTCAGCCTCCTCCTGCCACCCATCCCTGGTGCAGGTAGCTGTCCTGATGGGCCAGCGCAACAGTGGGAGAAGAGACTCTCCCTCCACGGCCCTGCCACTCCACTGACAATCAAATAACATCTCAGTGGCAACTACAGCAGTTGCTTACATCAAGACATCATATTAGGAGGCTGTTTAGTGTATGTCTAACTGTCTGCAATGTGATTTAGCATCTGGAAACAAGGAAGAGGAGCCATGTGACCAGCCAGGTTTCTGTGGATCCCTAGTGGTTGATGGACCATAGTTTGGAGACGCTGTTGGGTTAGGTAACTAAGGTAACTCAAATACCAGTGGCCTGATATCCCATGATATTAGCCAGCTGATGCTATATGCTGTGGGGGAACATTTTCCCCCAAATAACTGTGGGAAATATTAATTATTTATGGACTATTTGCATAACTGCAGAATGTGTCTAGATATAAATAACAGATTATTTGCATAACTGCATAATGCCACTAATCATGGGGGGGAGAACTAAATATTTCTGGCATTTGATCACACTGTGTCATATATGCTCTGCATATCTTCTGCAAGCTCTGCCGGAGAATAGTGACATCACTGCTGGCTTCGCTTCTCAATATCCTGTATCTCTTTACTGACAAATTGCAAAAATAAGCAAACTAAACACTTTGGATGAGTAGCACTGAAGCAGAGAATCCTTACAAAACTCCACAGGACTTGGTCTGCTCTTTATACCATTGTAAATCCAGAGTTCACATGTAAAAAACTGGTTCAATGAAAGCAGAATCAGGTTCCAAATATGTATTTTTAGTTTAAATTTCCAGAATGAAACATTATGCCATATCATCAAAGACTGATTGACAGCTCTCCTGTAGCACTTTTCACCAGTAGATCTCAAAGCATTTTCCACAAGAGGTAAGTACCATTTTACAGAGGAGAAAACTGAGGCACAGAGAGGTGAAGTGATTTGCCCAGGTTCAAACATGAGTCCTGAGGATGTCTCCCAAGTCCCAATACAATGCTCTGATCCCTAGTCCACACTGCATTCAACTGTCTGATTAGAAATTATACCTGTTCCTTTAGAGATAGTGTTAGACCTGGCAGTGAGGGGCTGACTTGTTCTGTTTAGCATCACCAACCTCATCCTTTCTGTTAAGTGAGATTGTGCCTGGACCATAAGAGATTGTGTAGTGGATTTATTTGGGGAAGTACAGGGCCTACTCCATCACTCCTTTCGGGGCCTATGGACCCCGGTCCAGAAAAGCACTTAAGGATGTGCAGACTTTAAACAGCTGCTTAGTCAACAAGATGTGTTGAAGTGCTTTACTGGATCAGGGCCATGGTCCCCCAAATGGGACAGCCAGGGCAGGTAGCAGGCGGAGATATGGCCCTGCTCTCCCCCTCGTCACTGAGCTGCCGTGTGGGACCAGCATCCAAAGAGAAGTAAGCTGTATCCCATGAAAGGGTTTGCATGCTCCTTCTGCACTTCAGGAAGATCAGAGAGGCCATCTGACAACCTAGTCTAGCCAAAGGCAGCACTAACAAAAATAGTAGCAAATATATGAGCTCAGTTTATCAAACTTTAATATTCCCTTATAACCGCTGGGCTCCATTCTCCATTAAACACTATTTACCTCAGTGTACAAGTTTTTTAGCATATAAAACTCTGACTTTATTTTTTTTAAAATGCATCTCAGACTCATTTCAGATCCTGATTTCCCAGTACAAACGTGAGTAACAAATATATAATTATTCTCATAAATAACTCAGCACCTTACAGCGTATTTCAAACAAGTTTCCCCACAAGGCACATGTGCCCTATATTAAATTCTTTTAAGTATAAGTTGATTAAGGTAAAAATTAGTTATTACCTTATGGACATTTTAGTTTTAGCAGCATTTCAAATCCTGTTCCATCAGGAGTAGATTTGTTCCCACCCACAGGTATAATCACCAGGAAAATTAATAATCATGTTCAGTATGACTATAAATCATTGTGGTTTAGGCCATCAATTTCTGTAGAAAAATGAAAGATCCAAGTATTAATATTGTGTAAACTACATGTTGTGAAAACTCAGATCCAACACAGTCAAATTGCAAATGCAGGGTTTCTAATTTCAGAGTGTGATAATGCAGGGTCATCTGAGGCTGGGAGGCCAGCAATTCTGAATAAATGATGCTGGTAATTTTTAGTAGTTTATGGATGTTGTGTGCAATGTAGGCTGTATTTGCAATTCTTGAACCAGATGCAGCAGTTGATGCTAATTTCTAGAGAATAGGGAGAATGAGTGTGGAGGAAAGTGCACATCTAAGAGTTTGAATATATTTTCAAGTAATGGTTGAATAAAAAGACGCAGCATGTTTTCTTGTTGAAGTCACTTTTACTCTGCATCATATCATTATATAGGACCGTGTACTAAACACACTCGCTTTTGGCTAGTGCCAGTAGGATTCCAGAGGGAAACATGTGAGATGTAAATTAAAATATGTGTGTGCAAATTAAAATATGCCACTAGAATGCTAGACTTTTTTTTTATACAAACATAGATCCCAATCCTGCAAAGACGTATGCATTTGTCACATTATGAGTAGTTACAATGACTTCAGTGGAATTACTCACAGTGTGTAGAGTTAGGATGTGCATAAGTCTTTGCAGGATCAAAGCCATACAGTTTTATCTATGTCTAATACAAGGGGAACAGATACGGCTTTATACAAGTTGCACACTTATATTTTAAAATACTAAATCCAGTAGTAATACAATATGTTCTCATAGAGGGCCAGGCTCAAATTATTTTGTTTGTTCCCATGAAGCAAAACAATCTCAAAGACTCCCCAGCTTTGATTGTTCTGTTTAAAAATAGAAACAGAAATCTTACTTCAAAGATAAAATAAATACAAATTAACAATAATACAGAACACAGTAATCCTATACCATCAGCTTTAAGTTCATTATAGAACATAATTTGCACCAAAAAGTAACTTGCTAGAGTAGCATAACTTCAGCCTCACTCACGGTGCCTGAAAATTTTTGGAAAATGTCTAATAATGCAATGAGTTGAGGTTAAAGTGTTGGATAAATATTAAAATATTTGCACATTTGGTGTTAGGTTTTCAAAGATACAAAAGGAAGACTCAAGACTCATGAAGAGAATTATGAAATAAATCACATGCAAAAAATGGGGATAATTTTCAAATAATCCATAAAAGCAGGTTTGCATCTGGAAATGTTGAAAGGGGTTATATTTTAAAAGGGGTGAGACTTGGCTTGCCCTTTAGCAGACATAATTTGCACCTGCAAAACAACCCTGTGGATGCAAATCAGCATAGTTGTGCTTCTGCTTGATTTGTGCCTGCAATCAGGTACTTAAAGATTTAAATACCCAAACCTGAGCCTGCAGTTCAGCTGCAGGAAAAATTGAGTCCATGAAAGAGAAGTCACCTTTTTGAAAATTTGGTTCTAAATTTCTAATATTTCTATGATAGAGGAAGACTAGGCACTCATATAATTATGTGGCGGTTGGAGTCTTCAGCACATAATGTAGATGTCAAGACAATTTAGGACATTATGAGAATTGCATTTGGACTTCAAAACTTATGCAGCCTCCTAACCATTCAGATGAACACACCTAAAGGGAGATATGAAGTAAACTAAAGAAATAATTCACAAATTAAGTTGGATACTTCATTAGATGAACCATCACACTGACAGAAATCTACAGCTAGAAGACTAAAAGACCCCAGCTTCCTCATAGCCACATAGCCAAAATGGATGTGCTGCTTCCCATTGATAAATTTAACAGATCCAGCAAATTTCAAACAGCTGGAGGAAAATCCAAGGGAAGATGGGTGGTGTCTGCTCTCCACATAGACACAAACAATTTAGCGCATTAATATAGGGATTCTGGGCCACACTACTCTTCACAGAGGTAGCATTTGTTTACCAAAACTTATTAGTGACACTTACTGCTTTAAGGGACTCAGAAAATCAACCCTTTGCACATACAGTACACCATGTTACCAGAATAGAAATGCATTTGCTCTTGTCTCTCAGATTTTGTGTTGTACAAAGAAAACTTTCTGCAGCACACTGACAAACCTAGCCAGATCGCAGGAGGGTGCTTTTGAGTAATACAAAGATGGGGTACTTAGTGATTGTGATTATGCAACATTATGCAAATCTGTTGACTAATCCCACAGGACTCATTGCACAATCATTCACAAATTTTAGGTGCTGAATGTTTCTCTTACATATTTAGTAAGTGACCAATGTTTATATCCTGTTTGTACTTTCATTTGTGGATGCCATTTTTACATGCACAGTACAGTATAGCTTTATGAAATCCAGACATTTGTCTTTTAATTATTACCAAAGTACTACATAAAAAGCCACTCTCAAATCCTTAATATTAAGATAAGGTTGCCACTTAACATTAAACTATATCAAAATATGGGCTTTCAGGAGGATTCAAAATGGAACTCTGCTTACACATTTAAGTATGGAGCCATAACCATGTCTGCACTATCATTGGAGTTTATATTGTCATTAGAGAGCTTTGATAAAAATCTAGAGTTACCATACAGTCTAGTGTAATCTATCTAATCTAATCTAATCTGTCTACCTCCTTGCAGTTCTTCCCAGATAGGTGGCATAAATCTTAGGCAGAGATTTGAAGATGTATTAGGATAGTATCAAAAGAGATGCAAATCACAGCTGTTCCAGCTAAAAGCCCTTTCTGATTCGTTAAACAGTAAACCTGGTTGAATATTTCCCAGATTCACCTGGTCTAGTACAACACAAAGAGTGATTACATTAAATGATCTTTTCCACAAAGGTCAAAAGTTAAGTGTTCCTGGTTACATGAGTCCGCACTCCTAATGGCATGATAATCCAATTCTATTGCATCAAGAAAGAATTCTTCTCCCAGTTATTAAATATGCAGGATACCATGTCTATCCCAAGCAAAATATGCTGGAATAATGGGGAGTGGATCTACTATACAGCTCCAGAAGGAAGTTACAAAATGTCAAATCGGAACAGAAAAGTGGAGAAGAAAAAAACAACCTGAGCTTCCAACAGACAATTGTAAGGCATATAAACAAAGTTATTTGTAAGTCACACATTCATAACAAACTCAAAAAGATGGCCCTCTCCCATTGAATCAAATGCCCTTTTTCAAGCATTGTTATATTTCTGTTCACAGTTATCATTTTCACTATCGCATTCTCTCTGCTAAGATAAGAAATAACAAGAACTTTGATGGCACTAGATGGTAATTTCACATTAGGTTTTGTTTCAATAAACCATCACCAACATTATCTTTACAAATATGTTATTCTCACATGGATAAAATTGCAACTCCTAGCAGTAAAAAATAAAACGTTGAGGTGGAAATTAAACCCTCTTTAACTGCAAACCATGTGGGCTGCTAACCTTTCTCTGCTTGAGGTTGTTAATTGCCAGAATCTAAGGGAAGTACAACAGTGAATCTCACAAGAAATTTTAGCAACACTTTCCAAAGTTCTAGCACTGCCCTGGTTTTCCCATGCTGCTTTGCCGTAAGGGATTATGAAATTCTGAGTAGGACTGAACCATGTAAATGGTGGAGCAAAATGTCACATAGTCTTATGATGGTGTGCTCAGAAGGTAATACATGCGTCTGGATCTGGAAAAATCACAATCTTATTTGTATTTAGGATATGTATGTATACACACACACACACACATAAATATATATATATATATACACACACACAAATATATATATTTGGTTCTGGTTTCTGGCAGTGGCTGCACTGTACTAGGTGAAAATGAAAGAACAGGCAAAGGCTAAAAAATACCAAAGTTTGGTTGAGGTGGGGGAGAGATGCTCTTGCCCCTGATTCCCACCTGGACTCAAAACATATAGTGGCGAGATCTAAAGTTCCCTGTTGGGCTAATGCAACATCCTTCGGTATCTGTCTGCTTGGGATGATGTGAGGTACAGCAATCATCAGCCACTGAGCTAGGCTTTAAGATAAATCAACTTTCACTCTTGTTTAAAGGCAGCTGGTGTCACTGACCTGATTTGTTATAAAAGGGACAGCCAGGATCAGTGAAAGAAATCTCAGTCTTTTAATAAAATATAGTTTAATATCAGATTGCTCAGGAGCTCCTACTACTCCTTTGTGCTTTCTAGAAAGAAGAGCCTCCTCTTCTGCTTATGACTAAACTGATAGACGAAATGGCCACCAGCGTGGAAGCAGTTAGTAGCAGCAAGTCCTGACAATGAAAAAAAAAAAAAAAGGTAGGCAGCTGCTGTTGCTCTTTGAGGGCCTCATTCTACAAGGTAATGAGTCCTTACATCTCATTAGAATTAGTGGGAGTTGAAGGGGTCCATGACTTTGCAGGACTGGGCTCTGTACCAGCAGCAACAGCATCCTAAGAGGATTTCATAGAGTTTTATGTCATAAAGGACCACTAGATCATCTAGTCCAACCCATCTATCACAGGCCATTAAATTTCACCCAGTTACCCCTGTATTTAGCCCAGTGACTTGCATTTGGCTAAAGCATAATATCCAGAAAGGCATCCAATATTGATCTGAAGACATCAAATGATGGAGAATCTACCACTCCTCTTGATAGTTTGTTGCAACAGTAATTCCTTAGCACTGTTAAACATTTGTGCCTTGTTTCTAACTTAAATTTGTCTGGCATCAGCATCCAACTACTGGTGGTGGTGGTTGTCTTCTCCACTACGTTAAAAAGTCCTTTAGTACCTGATATTTTCTCCCCATGAATGTACTTATACACTGGAATCAAGTCAAATCATATCTTCTTTTTGATAAGCTTCAGCTCTTTAAGTTTCTCACTATAAGGCATTTCTGCCAGCCCTTGAGTTATTTTTGTGGCTTTTTTTCTGTATTATTTCCAATTTTTTAACAGCTTTATTGAAATGTGAACACCAAAACTGGGAGCAATATTCATCTCACCAATTCCATATATAGAGTAGAATCACTGTCTTACCTCCACTCACTACTCCCCTGTTTATACAGCCAAGGAGTCATTAGCCCTTCTGCCACAGCATTGCACTGAGAGCTCTTGTCAAATTCTTTGTCTGCTGTGATCCTCCAGATCCTTTCCCGAGTCACTGCTTTCCAGGATACAGTCCCTCATTCCGTAGTTATGACCTGCATTTCTTGTGCTTAGATGTATAACTTTGCATTCGACTCTATAAAACACATTGTGTTTGAATGGACCCAGTTTACCAAGCAATTCAGATTATTCCTTATGACTGCCTTGTCCTCATCATTATTTACTACGCCACCAATCTGATGTGAGAAAAGGGAGAGAAACACCCATGTCCCCCAAAGATCTGGCAGATGGGGAAAGGGAAGGGAATAAACTTCTTTCCTGAGTCCTCTAGATAGCAAAAACTGGCTGTGAGAGGGCAGAAAAGAGAATGTTGCAGCGGAGATCAGAGAGCTAACTGGATGCAGCGAAACAGGCCTGTTGAGCACTGAATTTTCCACTCCCACTCCTCCATGCAGAATGCGTGATTGCCAGCCCACTTCTAGTCTTGCCCATTTAAAATGACTTGTTTGAGTACTTGAAATGGGAAGGACGGTCATGTGGTTACGGTACTGGACTAGCACTCAGGAGATCTGGCTTCATTTCCTGGCTCTAACGTGTGTGACTTTGGGTAAATCACTTAATATTTCAATGCCTTTGTTTCCCACCTGAAAAATGGGGATAATAATGCTTCCTTTTCTCTCACATTTTGTCTGTGACTGTAAGTTCTTGGGTCAAGCATTGTCTCTTAATATATGTCATAATGTAACAAAATGTAATAGATTTTAAACTATAAGTAAATTTATTTGGTGAACCTGCTCTAAATACATGTACGTATGTATGTAGGTAGGTGAAGTATTTAAAATGCACCCATCAATAGTTGTGAGAGTATATATAAAATATAACTAATAAAAAAATCCAATAATTGGAACCAATGTTCAAATCTAAAATCCTCCTGGGCCCAAAATAAGTCCGCCACCTTCTCTCTCCTCCTTCCCAGAAAAAAACCCTAGGAAAATAGAGCAGCTTTACAACATGACCTGAAGATCAACAAATTTGGGCTCAGTGAACTGTTAGGGGAAGTGAAGTCACTCACATCCTGCCTCCAATCCTTTCCCATTTAACCCAGAGATGTTAGCTTGAGTCCCCAGTCTGGTTTCAGCTGCCGTGGTCCCACACAAGGAGAAAGGCTGTTTCCACAAGGATGCAGCCCCATCTAAGGCTTCCTAGGTTAAACCTATTAAATGAACCGGAAGCCAGTGCTAGTCACTGATCATAGAGGTAACACGCATTCTGAGAGAAGCATTCCTCAGCAGGACAGCAATTACATTCCCTGCTTACTGAAGTTTTCAAGTGGTGGGACTTAGGTATATCTTAGTGGTGTTATTGGTATACCTTAGTTTAAGTATAAGTCCATGTGGAGCTCATTGCAGTGATCAAAAGATGGAGGTGACTGTAGCAAGGAAGGCATCCACACATAAAGGCCTAAACCTATTGGCCAAGTGTAGATTCATGGCCACTGTACCTGTAGAAACAGCTGAGGATCCAATACACCCTGTGAAGCTCAGTCAAGAGAGCTGGAACCACCTCCATTTATTCGATTGCTTTACCCTGCCAGTCAGCATAATTTCCATCCTATCTGGTTCAGTAGCAGACACTGGCAAAGTTGATAAATTAAACCATCCAAGTTCAATGAAACAGAAACAAAGAGCTACAAATCGTCTTTATGTTAAAATCACTGCACCCCATATCTTACCTAGTAGGCTGAACAAGAGAAGTGACAAAACAGAATCCTTTGATTTAGGGTTTGGGATTGAGGGCGAATCCAGGCTAGGGTTTGGGTTCAGATTCAACAGTGCTGTCCTCAAAAAGTTTTATCCTAAAATGTTGGAAATTTCATAAGACTTATCTAATTTCTTAGGCATCAGAGATGACCCGCGCCTGCCGATAGTAGGGGGACAAAGTGAGGGCAACCGGCTTCAGCAGTTGTTACCAAACATGTTCAGTACACGCCAAGCAGCAAATCGGGGGGAGAGGATGGCACGTTACCCCACATGTCCCCCCCTTCCCACAGTCACCTCTGCTAGGCATTTTTGCAATACTCATCACTATAGTATCTGAACACCTGTGACCAGCTGTTTTCATGTGGTTCATATTTGTCACTCTGGGCCAAAATCTCATACGAAAAGCTGTCTTTTGAGATATTGGCTGCATTCAAATCGTTCCTATCCAGTTTTGGAACTGCCCAAGAAATCCAGACACCTATGAAATTTGAAGGAGTTTGGATTTAGAGGTTCTGCTTTGGACCCATTTCTTTCTTTCCCCAAAAAGCATTATTTGGATAATTTCAGCTGAAGTCATTCTCTGTGTATCTATCGTCTTTATCAGTATGTTCCCAGTGTGTTCTTTGTTACACAGTGTTCTAATTAGTGTTACACAGTCTTGTGTATTCAGCAAAAAACCAAAACATGACAAATGTGATTAAATGTTTCAGTTTTGAGAACATCAGCTTAGGTAAGCTTTTACACAATAAGGCATTAATAACCTTTTGCATATGATATAAAACAATTTAATGTGATTGATTAACTGTGTTGTGATGTTAACAGTGATAACAATAGATGAACACTTTACTTATTGTGTAGGTAGATACAGTTAGGCAGATACACATAAAAATTACCACAGAATTAGGAAGTAAATAAATGTTTAAGTCAAATATTTGTGCTTTTATCCTTTGAATCTCATGACGACAAGTTTATCAGATATTTTGCATTTTAGTGTGTACCAATCATGTAGTTATCATTGAGAGATGAAAACAGAGGCGAATGGTGCATATTTCAGTAAATAAGGCATTTCACTAGATTTGCATGCACCAGTTAGTGTGTGCAAGCTGAGTATGTGTTGCACTCAGGATGAAACAGTGGAGAAAAAGACAAGTGCAGCAACTAGAGCTCTTGATATTAAAAGTTAATGTCATGAACTAGCTTCCAAGTTTGTGCACATCACTACTGTCGACCGGGCAGAATCAGAACTGCTTATGTGTATCTTATGGGTCCTATACTGCTATTAGCTGAAGGTGATTCTCCGTTAGAGTATTTCGTAAGGATTTTCATTTATGAAGCAGCTAGATACAATTCTATCATTGCTACTTGGGATAAATTCAAGTAGCCGTCTTGTGTAGCTTAGTGATAACCTCAAAGTCCTGGGTGGTCACACAGTGTAGAGGTATTTTCCATAAAACTTATTAGTGTAGACATCAAGTTAAATATTATACATAATAATTATAAAGTGATATGCTTTCTTGAAATAGCTCCTACTCAAATATTTTTTTTATACAGTATAAACTGACCACTCATACTGGCTTTATTTCATGGCTTAGGCCCCATGGACCAACTTATCCCAAACACCAGTCAATTCAGAGAAGCAGGTAATTAACTCCTCTCTATTGTACAAATCACCCTCTTGCAATTAATTTTCTATGTCATAGGCAATCCAGTTAATTTAATAAGAGCCTCATGCTGTCAGGTATTGTGATTATTAGTGCTCAGATACTAGAATGATGGCCACCTTTGCAATACCTTAGATGACAGACAGACAGAAATGCTATGGCCCACAGGTCTGATCCTGATCTTCCCGCCCTTATGCATTTATGTTTGTTCCTGTTTAAGTCAATGGATATTTTGAGTACAGAAGGGCTGAAGGAAAAGGGAATCATTATCAAACCGCATGGTTCCAAGGATAGGTGCCTGATCTTATACATTTTTCTCCAGTGCAGAATTGTCTGATCACAGGTTTTGATCTGAAATTGAACCAACTCTATATTATAGATGAACTAAGCTGGTATGTGATGCTTAAAACAAAGGATGCATGGCCCGTGTGCTCCTGGCTACTAGAATGACCCCACAGGGCCAGTGGAAGTTGGATGTAGTTTACAGTTGCCATGAGGGCTTTGTTTATTATTAATCAAGCGGTTTATTATTGTTATGCAGTCCCATTCCAGAAACCTCCTTACAGTAGACAGTCGCTTCATGTCAGAATCTCTCAGAGTAACACTTTATAGTATTTGAAACAAATATGCAAGTAAAATCTGAAGGAATGAAGGCTAATTCAGAAATGCAAGATCCATTAAACTATGCAAGTATGCATGAACTGTAAAAAGTGGATCTCATACATATCAGCTATAGCCCTTAGCTGTTAGCAGGTGTGAATCAGTCAGTTGTACAATTCATTTGTCTACCTAATTGCACTGAAGATAGGCTTTTACTTTGCCTATAACATCACTAATGAGTAGGTTTTCAGTTTGATCTAACTAATTAATTCTTGTTAACTTCCTTTGCATTGCTGTTCTTTTAATTTAACCAAAGACAGCACCAGAGTTGCTACTAGTGTTTAGTCTCATCTAGATTAGTCCTATTCATTAAGGGCTGTAATTGTTGGTCATACCCTTCCAAATGGTCATTACAACCTCTGGCGTGCATATTGAATAACAGCAATTTCCTGACTCCAACAGTCTCTCATGTGAGGGAGGAGAAAATGCTAATAAAGAAAGAATAAATGATTCTCTGCTTCATTCAGTGTTCTGTAGATTTCTTTTACAGCAGAAATTGTACTGAGGTGGTAAAACGGGTTTCTTGCAGGCCCCCTACCTCCACCCTGAGTGAAAACAATAAGAACCAAGTCAAGCATTCCCTGCTACTGTGATTACAGCATCCGTAAAAGTGATTATATAGCTGCTGTAATCAACTTCAATGAAGGCTGCCTGTTAGAGCTTCAATAATTACTCATTTCTGTTAACAGCTTGCTTTCAGTTTAGTACTTTGAGGCCTAGGAAAAAAACCACTATGTTTTAATAAAAGGCCATGTGAATGCCGTATTTTGGGGGGTAAGAGCTTGTGTGTGGGCAAAAAAAAAAAAAGCACATGCAACTTTTTTGTCCAGTTCTCAATAGTAAACCCTTTTTCTTTTAAACTTCAATTCTGTTTAACCAGAAATAAGCACAAGTTCATACAGGGTTCAGTCATGTACTGAATGTTTACTGAAGGAGGCACAATAGTTTAAATAAAGTAGTGTTTTAAAATATTTTACCCATTTCTTTAAATAAATTGCCAATCCTTAAACTCTGTGTTAAACTGACTACAAAAGCAAAATACCACAAGGATCTCTTTCAATAAAACTACTACTTTTGACATATTATGCCTCTCCCTTTTTGGTGTATTTTATTTCTGCAAAGCTCTGAAGAAGAATGAAGCTTACAGAAGTTAAGGGCTCATTCTTAAAAGAAAACAAAAGGGATAGTTTAGTCTAAGTTAAAAACAATGCAATTCAGTATTGCCCTCTTATATTTGATGTTCTGCAGAGTGATACCGCAAATAGGGATTGGAGAAGTAGAATGGAGAAAACTAAAACTGACAACACTTTTGCTCAAAACTTTAAAGTCCACCTGGAACCTTTCACCTCTAGGCAACAAAAACACAAGAAAACCCTCTCTTGATTGGGTAACTTCAAGAATACGTTTTTTTTTTCCTGCGAGTTTTTGTACTTCCTCATTTCAGCTACAATACCTGGGAAAGGCAATTCTTGTGGCAGTTCCAGGCCTGTGAAATGCAAATATATGTAAATCTCACAAAACAGACTTATTCTGAAGTATTCCCAACCCAATAAGGTTTGGATAAGTTTGACTAAGATTCTAACCTTAGAATTCTTCTTCCACACTGAACTCTTGTACTTTGGGAGGTTTACCTATAACACTACCCAGAAATGAAGGGCCAAATCTCACCTTGGACAGTGCACTGAGTTGGAAAAGAGATGCTGCTGCAGGAATCCTAACTAGCATGGCAGGCTACTGGGGGCAGGAGGAGGGGACGCATCATGGAGTGAGTGTTGTTACTTCCCTAAACAGGAAACAGCCTGCCTCTGGCTAAGCCTTGCAATTGGCTACACCAGGGTTCCGCAAATTTGAGACACCGCTTGTGTAGGCAAAGCCTCTGATGGGACGGGACAGTTTGTTTACCTGCTGCATCCGCAAGTCCGGCTGATTGCGTCTCCCATGGGCCATGGTTCGCCGTTTCAGGCCAATGGGAGCTGAAGCCGAGGGACGTATTGTCTCAGTTCTTGCACTCAGGGGAGCACAATAAATGTCCCCTAATAACACCAGTGGAGATGCAACACATCCCAAAGTGCGTGCATGTAATATCTCTGTGTGTGTGTGTGCTGGGGGGGGGGGAGATACAGAAGGATTCAATTTTTAACATGTTTGTTTACATACAAAAATACAGTAAATTCAGGTACCAGAGGCAGAGTTAAGTTGGAGACCAGAGCTGGCTGAATATTTGACCCCACTCTGTTACTTTGTGCCACTCTGACAGCCCAAAGAAGACTTAACATCAGTTTAACCACCCTCTTCAGGATTCCCTATATGTTGGGGAACCTTTGGGTGGGACAGAGCTTCTGTAGCAGCTCCCTATGCCATCCCCACTTGGCCCTTCTGTGCAGGGAGTGTGGCTAGCGAATAGAGGCATGACCAAGCCACCTTTGCACCCTAGCAATCTGTGGCTGAGTGGCCCTTGGGGGCTGTGGGCAGCTGGAGTACCCTGGAGATGCCCGTAGTTTGCACTGTGAGTCCAGACCAGCACCAGCGAAGGAAGCAGGTGCCTGGGGCGGCCAATAGAAAGGAGCGGCACTCCGTCTGCTATTGGGGCAGAACGTCCGGGTCTTCGACAGCTATTCGGCGGCGGGTCCTGCACTCCCTCTCTTCCTCTTTGCCGGCAGCTCAATCATGTTTTTCTTTTTTTCTTTTTTTTTCTTCGCCGCTTGGGGCGGCAAAAAAGCTAGAGCTGGCCTGACCGGCACAGATCAATCCCAGGCTCTGAGGGCTACAAAGTTGACATTATGCCACCTTTCCCTCTTCCTTCAAACAGAGCTCAACCAGACCAGAGAATCTGGCCTCAAACATGGATGTGAAAAAGTGTGAGCGTACTTGAAGCTATTTTTGAAAATGTGGTTCATAACATTACAAAGGGGTGGGGTGGGGAGGATAGTATTGGCCTGCTAAATCCAGTGTTGTGAGTTTAATACTTGAGGGGGCCATTTCGGGATCTGGGGCAAAAATCTGTCTGGGGATTGGTCCTGCTTTGATCAGGGGGTTGGACTAGATGACCTCCTGAGGTCCCTTCCAACCCTGACATTCTATGATTCTGTGAAAGGGCAGACAGGACCTCATGGCTTGATTTGGTCCCTGATTTGGCCCCTCAGAAAATCAGATCACAAATTTGCAAGGTCTTGTCCAAAATGTCCATTCACTCAGTAATTTTCACTGGGCTCAAAATTGTAGGATGACAGTTGATTTGACTGTGCTGGGATTTAACCTGTTGAAGACTAGGTATTTCAAACCTAATGCTCAGACTTCTAAGTTATCCTCTTTGGCTATCATTAGTGAGACCTTCATTGCAATATGTAGATGTCATTGTTTATGTAACTGAACTCAATTTTTTATGTAACAAACCTGGAAAAATGGAATCCTTGTATTTTCCACCCACCTTTGGAAGGTGTTATGTGGAGTTATTAGGGGGTAGTTCTTGGGCTCTTCTGAGTGCAAGAACTGAGATATCACCTGGCTTTTACTTGGGTCACAAAGAGGGAACAATATAGCCCTTAACTTCTAAAATATCAATCTGTAAACTGAATTTAGCTTATTCTGATTTTAGCCTCTCTCAGGATCTTTATATCATGCACTCTGATAACCAGCCAAAGCAAAAGTCTAAAGACCCTTGAAGCAACTACTGTACTATATGTCAACAAAATAACAAATACAATGCACATGCATGTCAGGGTAAAGTTTCAAGACATTAAAAATTAGGAGCATTGGGTTTTCTCCAGAATGGTTAGTTTCACAGACAATTGTAGCAAAGTTAGTTCCAAACTCAGAAACAGCAGGGTTTGAATCAAGATTTACTGCAGGCTGGACATTGTGTTTTCCATTCACCAAATAGAATATTATATGTCCCACAGAAGTAAAGGTAAACAAACACTGAAAATGCATCTTGAGTCATGATCTAATTTGCTTTAGAATCCCAAGCAGCATCATGAATAGTCAGTATAATATAATGAAATATGATTTATAGTTGTTCTTGGTAAAACACTGTGCACTATGTTAGTATCAAGGACACAGGCAGAATATTTCTCAGGCATTGAAATCTACAGCTCTGTTCCTTTGTTTATGTAAAACAGTACCACACAGGTGTTTCCAATATCAGATGTAATTCAGACCTTTCAACCCAGGACATTAATGTAGACAAGTAAATCGGGTCATTCTGACATACATTCATCTTAAAACATGAAGATGTTTTTAAACCTTTTAGCTTGAAGAGATGATTAAGGCAGTCAGTTTGGTATTATGTGTAAGTAGCATGCAAAAAGCAATAACTTTATGTAGGCCAGCTTCTGGCTATTGGATAGAATTACAGAAACTGATATCTTCCAAAATATTATTAGAGTCCAGCTGTTTCAGAAAAAAAAATGCTATCCAATGAGAAGAAAAATAGTGAGGAGATAGAACTGCTCTGTCACAGATTCTTAGCTATTTCATTGGCAAAGCGTAGATGACTGTACCTAACAACGAAAGTGTTAACTCAAACAATTATCTTCCCTTGCTTGGATGAATATTATAAATATTCTAATATAGTATCTGATACTGTTATTTTTTTCACAAAAAGATAATACCTATCAAAGGTACAGGTTAGGTTAGAACACATTGACCTGTATATCCTCAGGTTTATTCTGTGTGCCTAACCATTAATAAGAATAATTAACTCTTGTATAGCTCTTTTCATCTGTAGATTTTCATTGTTCTACAATGAAACGTAAGTATCGTTATAGGGAAACTAGTACACAGAGAGGTGAAGTGACTTGGCCAAAGTCACACAGCAGGTCAGTAGAAAAGCCAGAAATGGCACCAACTCCTAGCCTAATGCCCCCCGCATTGCATAGCCTCCTGTAACCATCCCTTTGAATCATTAAAAAATGGTACTCCTAGGATTCATCATAAATCCTATAAATAAGTTAATTATTGTTTGTAGTGCATCTCTTTGTAAATTTTACAAGAGAAACTGCAAAAAATCCGCTTGAAAAGATGTATTTGATATCAACTTCTGGAATATAAATATTCAATAGGGATGAAGTGTAGTCCATACTAAAGTCAGCTGACTTGCCCTATCTTATTTTATTCACTGATTAGTTCGTGATTTTTTTTGCCCCCACTGCTGTTGTTAGCTGTTTACATGCCATAAGTAAATATATCAAATATTAATTTAAACTGATCTCCAGTTCCCAAGAGTGCACATCTAAAGGCTGTCAGGAAATACACCTCCACCAATTGATTGCAGAATGGTGTATAGGGAGAACCCTAAGATAACCAGGCCCCAAACTAGAGAGGCCTTTTTAAAATTAAACTAACATACTGAATTACACCCAGAAGCAGATACAAAGCCTGTGTAGTTCATGGAGCAAAAAAAATACCATGTGTTCAGACTGATCCATTCCACGAAGCAGGCAAGTCACTATATTCTGCTATATTGGACATTTCTGAAGGAAGCTTTAAGCAGATCACATTGCAGTAATCCAACTGGAAGTGACAATGTGTAGGATGACATTCTGGAGTTGAGCTTCCTCAAGAAACCTCTTAGCTAAGTGTAGAGGAAAAAGAAGTGGAATGAGCCACCACTGCTTCTTAGAAAATGGCAATCCAAGAGTGGACAGGAGGTTCAACAGCATCCCAACACTGCAACGCTCTTTGGCAAGAGATGAAAATACCCCAGGAACAGCTGTGATATATAGGTAAGTAATACCTCCCTGAGCAAGGGTGTTAAACATTTTGCTTTCCTGGGAAGAAACATGCACTAATAAACACTGTCAATAAAACCCCGGAGACCTCTCAGCTGGAAGCCTCATCAGCCATAAAGGGCACTAGTCCATCTCAAAAATGTAGCCTATATCCACAGAACATCCTAGATGTCTGTACATAATACAGATTAAAATTCTGCTGGAGAAGATACTTTTTTTCCCCATTTGTTTTGATACTTCTCACATGAAAGCAACCAAAATAGACAATCTCAAAAATGTCCTTTCAGAGAGAAATGCCTAAATCTGCTTCCAAGTGAAGAAAATCTAGATTTTCCAGACTGCTCAGAAAGACTGGTCCAGTCTTCAGATACACCACAGAGGACCAACAAAACCCCAAAAAACAAATAAACCACCCACCCAACCAAAAAAACAACAACCTCCTTCTGTCTCCACCACAACACAACATAAGAATATAAAATCTCTCTGTATGACAGATTTGACATGAGTGTCCTGCCACTGACATTTAAGCCTCCAACCTTACTACCACACTTGCAGCAGATGATTTGCACACCACAGTGACCTGTGGGGATGATGCAGACAGAGGAGATGCCTAAGGGCTGACATGACAATGTAAGAGGGCAGAGCACTGTCCTAAAAGAAAACGGATAGAATAGTGCAGCAGTTCAACAGTATTTTCATTCAGAAAGTTCTGAAATCTTATGAATTCCATTGGTCTCTGGTGCTGGACTAAGGAATTCAGTTTCCAACACTGACAGAACTATATACAATCATAAAAAAAGGTAAGGACTTAGGATTGTTTCTGATTTTAGTCAGAAGATGGTAGTGATTTTACTATGGCTCAGAGAAGCATCCCTATTCAGGATCTGAATAGGTGGACTTAAGCACATGCTTAAATGATCTCCTGAATCAACACCTCACATACTACACTTTATTATCTAGCTGTAGGCCAAAGGTAATATTCAGAGTATGACCTCATGGAGTGGCAGATCATAAATTGCCTGAATAGTTCTATGGTTACAAGGGCCATGATCTCAAGCCAGAAAAGAGTCATTAGCAAGGATGCAGAAGTTGCCCAGTAAGATAAGCCTTGGCAATTATAGTACTTGGCCAAGACTTGCACACTAGGCAGATATGCTTAAAGGCATTTGACTTTGTAATGAGATGTCTTGCATCTAAGGTCAAATGCAACAGCATAATCACACCCCTTCCATAGGCTCATGTTTCATTGAGTATCTCACCAGAAAGCTGCTCCATCAGAGGGCTGGCTGATTTTCAAAAAAAAAGACTTAATTAAATAGACAATGGCTCAGCTCCTGCACTGAGTACCACATGGATGCAATCCTACAGGACTGGGGCCAAAGTAAGTGGGCTCCTCCATGATTAAATCATACATGGTGGTGATTTGGTAACTACCAACCTTGCAATAAACATGAGCCATAGGATAGAATCCATTTGTTTTTCAAGACTGGTCTGCAGAATTCCTTCAGGTTCTCTGTCAAAAGCAATTTTAGTGGATTTATAAGCACGTTGTATATTCCAGACTTTTGATAAGTGTCTTCCTGTAATGGTAAAGCCATATTCAGCAATTACGAAGTGTCTGCTAAAGGGTGTTGCCAGAGTCCATGTGAGACAGGTCATGCCTGGTCTCATGAAAATTCCAAACAAGAATAATAATCTTCATGAAGAGTAAGCATTTTGATATTGACACTACCAAGGCATTGCAAAGAACAATAAAGAAGTAGAAAACATTTTCTATTTATTTGAAGACTACAATGTACAGCTTCCTTTAAAAATCATTTTCTACATTCTACTGGGGCCCATGGGAGTTGTGTAGCCCTTTTGTTAATTCCTCAGTGTTAAGTCACAGATTTAAGTATTTATGAGTTACAAAATGTGCCAGGATACATATATGGATGTACAATGTATGATTCTGCCACGGATGTTCAAAAGAACTCTAGTGAGATCATACTCAACTAGTCACTGGTAAGTGATATTTATTGAGTAAATATAGCTTCAAAATTTCTCACAGGAAGGCTTTACTCCTAAGTCACTAACTCTTGGGGAATCTCAACATTGGAGTTATTTTCTCCTGATGATTCAACTACAGTATTTAACTAGTCTAACTAGGCTTCACACAGGATTGGATTGAGGACTTGTGGGATACGAAAATGGTGAGAAGACATCTCCGCTCCCCATTGCCTCAGTTGTGTACTGAGTCTAGTACAGATACACCTGAGGATCTGGCCCAATAAATCTAACCTAGTAACAGACAAGTAGGTGAAAGAATAAGGAAGCAACCAAACCTTCCCCCATCTCAGGGTGGTGGTGAGCCAGGAGCACATTCAAGTGCAACACAGAATTTAGTTGGCAATGAATACAGAAATAGTTACCAACATCCCTGATGTCTCCCTCTAGGTGAGTAACTGAAAGACATGAATGCTTCCCAGCACTGTCTAAACCATCGTAATTCTTCTTATAGCAGTGAATAGGGCTTTACTGACAAAGATGAAAAGAAAGGTCCTTGCCCTGAAGCAGCTACTATCTAACTAGACAACAGACACAGGAAAGAATGCAGCAGCAGGAGAGTGACTGAGCAATGAATTTAGTGTAAGTTTTGTAAGTTCAACAATTTTGCTTTAGAATTTTTTTTAAATCTATCACATTGTCTATTTTGTTAACGCTGCTTTGAAACGGGAACTTATGTGTTATATAGTCCTATAAGGACAATGATATTTTTAGGAGGGACTTGAAAAAGGAGAGACTGGAAGTATCTGGTGGATTGTATCTAGGATGGAGACTCCAAGTGAAGCAACAAGCTGGAAGAAAGCTGGAGATAAGCAGGAGAAGGACACAGAAACGGGCATTTAGACATGGTTAGGGCAAAGTGAATGGAGGGAGAGGATAGTGAAAAGTGGCTCTGAGATAGACAGTAGGTGCCTTCTCACATAGCTGTTCAATCTTCTTCCCAGTGTTGGATGAAAAGCCATTCTCCGATCTAAGAGCAGCTCATTCACAAAGGTTTTGTCTGTTTAGATGCTCCAACTTATGAGTAATCTCCCAAGACTCTGCAGACCTCAAGGGTATTTGTAAACAAGTCATTTGATCAGTATAGAAATTTCTCTGTCAGAAGTGTAAACAGTTGTGGACAGGACTATAAAGCGTGTAGCAATGTCCCTTCTTCCAGCACTCTGACCAAGGCAAACTGTGGATGGATAGCTTTTTTGTTGTAATATATCACTGTGCTATGGGTTTAAAAAATGATATACTACCAGATCTGGTGTTAAGATGTTATAAGACCTATTGTGCTCATTAAGTTATCATTTGTATAGAGATACTGGGCACCACAGTCTGTTTGTATTGATATTGATTTTTAATTGCATATTTTATTTTTTATAAGTACCTAGAGACAGATTTCAAAGGTATTTTGATACCTAAAGATGCAGATAGGCACCTAGTAGGATTTTGGAAAGTGCCTAAGCAGCTTGGGCATCTAATTCCCATTGAAATCAATAGGAGTTAGGTGTCTAACTCACTTATATGCTTTTGAAAATCCCACTAGGTATCTGTCTGCATATTTTAATAACTAAAATAAGCAAAATGAATAAATAGGAGTGAGAGCAGGAAATGTAGGAGAGATCTTAAAGTTGGAACTGAACCTATACCAAGCTCAGATCAGAGCGTGCAGTGGTGGTGAGAAATTGGAGGTCCCTGGCAAATCCTGACCCATAGTATAGCTACAGAAGCAAATTCCAGCCATTCCTCTGTTGAAATCTCCATTGAGGTGGAAAGTCATTCTTTATGCAGTAACAGATGGTAATTGAACTGCCAGATAAGAGAGAGAGAGGTTGGACAAGGGAAATCCCCCATTTATTGTTGTCTTTGTAGCATTTTATACAAATTTGAGTGTATAAAAAACTGGAAAGTCAGGACAGGAAACATCCATAAAAGTACGAGAGCCGGTTCACATGAATCACATGCATTCTTGCCTGTGCAACCGATATAAGAGAGACTTCCAACTGTCCCATGCTTGAAAAGAATATTAATAGAATGAATATGTGCTTTGCAATGAGCAGGAGGGACAAGAGCAATTCGGATTCCCAAGTATTTTGTGGGCTTCTCATCCCAGGAAAGGAAAATTGGGAGGGACTACATCTATGTCACATCCCACAAGCATACAGACTGGGATTTGGCCAGATTCATGTTATACCCAAATAGAAAGCCAGTCCTTTGAAAGAGGTCCAGTAGTTGCAGGATGTGAAATAAACAGAAAAAAACATCACTGGTCTATGGCCAGTAGGACTGTGAAAGGATACATCCACTCAACCCAGTCAAAGGCAATAAGAAATAATCTCTGCATTCTGTTTGGCCACACTGAGTGGAAAACATTAAGAAAACTTCTTAAATAATCAGCATTATGGCATCTTCTGTAAAATCCTATTTAATCTCTATAGATTCAGGTGATAATCATGATCTCCAGCCTCCAGTTATACCTTACCAAAGATTTTAATATTGCTGTCAATCTCTAACACAAGATTGTGGGACCTAACTTCCAGCGAGTCTTTCCCTGCTTTTACATAAAGGTAATAGTTGTTTTGTACATGGAGTCTAGAAGATAACTTTCCTTGAACAATGTATCATGTATTCAACAATCAAGAAACCTGCTCAGATATTGCTTTAAAACTGTGAAATGAAAAAATATCAGGCCTCAACGCTTTACTGAAGGAGAGGACTGCTATGACATTTTACATTTCATCTCTGATAATGGGGTATTTTAAAAATTTGATAGAAGAGATCTAAGGTGTTCAAAAACTGAATAAAGCCTGGAGGGCTGTATAGATATTTTTTTAAAATAGGAAATGAAGGAAATAACAGTGAGAGAGTTATTAAATGACCCTTTATACAGATGACTTTGCTACGAGTCTGTTACCCTTATTGCCCCAATGAAAAGGTTTACATTTATTTGGCCAAATCAAATATCCAGTTACATATACTATTTAAATTTGCTTCTGGCATTCATTAATCTAGCAACAGCTTTTGTTTCAATCTGAGAAGATATGTTCAGATTGAAGTTCTGGCTTCCTACTATATTGTTTCAAGGCTGTGAACTTTCTATACCTTGGAAGAACCAGCTATCCACAAAATGGATACTGTCAGATAAATTAATATCCCTGATCAATCAGTTATGGGAGATCAGCATGTATAAGTAAATTCCATGACAGTGGAAGAAAAAAGGTGCATTTCCCTGCACTTCTGTAGAGTTACATAAATAAAATAATAATTACCATTGAGTTCCTTCTAGGCATCAGTAAGACCAAGTTAGCTGTTCCCTTTCTTAATTACATTTCTCACCAGGATGCCTGTCCTTGCAAGAGAGCAAGATTTATCCAACTGAAGAGAGAGGGGGTAATGATAATCTCCCACTATCACTGCTGATCTCTAGGTACAGTGTGAGCTGTCAGTAAATTAATTATTTCTGAAAAGAAAGGTGGGGAATTCTCATTGGGGTCTGCTCTTAGTCTCAATGAAATCAACGGCAAAAGTCCCATTTGGTTCAAGCTTAAGGGAAAAGCATTAAGATGGTTAACATGGGATCTTTCAAGACATCCTTGTGCTATCACATATCTACACTCTCTGTCCATCCACAGCTGTTTGAATTTCTAATTGTTTTGAACACTATCAGCCTTCAAAGAGTTCAACAAACTTAGTAGCAAGCATTTAACAAAAGCCCTCAGAAGCTGGGAATTTGAAAATTGCTCTCAATCTCCATGTGTATGTCATGAATTCCTTGTGCTTTTCAAACAAAGTTCTAAAATCAAGCTAATTTCTCACCATGCTCTTAATAGAATCTATACCTATTGAGCTTGATTCCCAACTTTGTGACACCAAATTTATATCACAGTAACTCCACTGGCTTCAATTTGCTTATATCAACATACAAACAGTGAAACAGAGTTTAGAATAAGGCCCATTGTATTTAGTCCAAACTTACTCACTTTCCTCAGATTGGATTTTATTTGTAGATCAAATAACAAAAACGAATAAGCCTTAGTCTGTTTTCTCCTTAAAGGTAAATGTTCCTATGGGTTCCTTTTGGTATCTCACCAAGTCCTTTCTGTCCAAGATTTCTATTTGTCCAAAGAGCCACTCACACTTTTCTTAAATCCTGAGAGGATTTAATGAGCATATAAGCAACCCAAAATCAGTCAGCTTTTCTCTGCAAAGCTCCAACACCCAAAAACAAGATGTATCAACTTGAAAACCCTGCCACTCCATTATGTCCTTTCCCTCACAAAGCAACACCCAGGAGTATTGTCACTATTGCTCCCCTTTTGTGACCCATTCCAGATGCAACTTCAGAAGTCTTATTCATGTTGCTGCCAGAAGACTCTTACCTCCTACAGTGTCCCCTTGTGCTGTGACCTTGAACAAAATCCATGAGTCCTTGAACACTACCTTGAGCACAGAAAAGTAGGATGGTACTTCCAGTCATCTGGCGAGAATAATGAAGAGCGCACCCAGCCCTAAGTGATCTGACCCCCAATTCACTGCATCATTACAGATTAAACCTATGTCTGTGTCCCAAATAAATTCTAGAAGAAGAAGCAGAGACAGGGGAAACAGCAGAAAGCATGCTGAAAAAATACTGGTATATGTTGCTTCTTGCGTCACAGAAAGTTGCCAAATATTAAGTTCCTGCTGAACATTATTTAGTTATTTTGTGAAAATCAGTCCTTTTAATCATGAGCTTTATTAAAGGGTTCATATATTATCATTATATTTTCAACATCTATTTAAATTTCAACCAGAATTCACAGAAACACATTTTTGTTTTCTTAAATGAGCTGCAGGAGACAAACTATGGGCCTGATTCAACTCACAAACAGAAATGAATCCAGATTAACTAAATCCATAGAGGACTATGGATTCACACTGGTGTATGACAAACGCCTGTGATGACAGACTCAGGCCATCCATTTAAAAAGAGAGAGTTCCCTGACACTGAAATACAATAACTTTCTGGATTCAACCCCAGGTGATATTAATTGAGAAAGAGAAATGCAGAAAACAGAACAAAGAATTAACACTCCCCTACAGGGAAAATATATCTATGATTTATAAATTAACTTAATTTGGTGCCCATTTTCTTATAGTAAATTATACTTGCGGGGGGAAGTGAATCAGTAACAGAAGGCTACTATTTTTAACCCTTTCTTCACTTTATCTTAATCTAGTAATCTCAAATCGAGGAACCCCCTCTATGCTTAACCATTTGAGTTAAGACACACAATGGAAACCCCTGGATATTTTTCTAAAAGATATGCTCTAGAAATTATTTTGAGAAACTTCTCTGGCCTGTATTATAAAGGAGGTCAGTCTAGATGGTCTCTTTCGGCTTTGAATTTATGAACCTGTGAAGTGCTCTAAAGTTCTCCAAACTCTGTTTGTACTACAGATAGCAATGTGTAGAAGTGTAACTTATGCCATGTGCTAAGGCAGGGACTTTGAAGCAGTTAATAAGAAGGCTATTTACATAACACATCACGCTAATCAGAAAATATAATGCAGGTCATGATGTAAATAGAAACTGAGAGAGACTTTGAAGTAACAGTTTGGATTTGATTCTTCTAATGAAGCCAATAACCTGTTCCACTGAAGACACAATGGCTTGATTCTCCACTGTCTTGTGTAGTCATTTACACTCACTCAAAGTGAATATAAAACAGTACCAACCAACGCAGAATGGCAACATTTTGCATCCTCTTTTGCACAGCTATAAATGACTGCACAAGTTGCAAGACAGGCCCTCAAGGCTCTATTATTTGATTTCCTCCTTACTCACATAGTCCGTATATAGCTGGCATAGACATTTGGCAAACAGAATCTCTGGTGTTTTTAATAATGTTTTTTGCGATTAATATTGTATTGATATTTTTAATAGCAAGCACTACTGCGTTCCAAAAAGAGCCAGCAGGACTCAAGTGGGCAAAGGGTGCACAGTAGACTAACACCATCAACTTGTTCTCACTTTAGTTGCTAAATAAATGGCCTGGTTTTAAAAGTGCTTGAGAACCAAGAGCTCTCACTAAAATCAAGTTACTTATTTAAGTTCCTAAATGTAGACACTCAAGTTAGAAAGTTTAGGGCATATTCTGCATGATATGATTAATGCAAGTGACATAAAAAAGCCCTAGAGTGACCAGATGTCCTGATTTTATAGGGACGGTCCTGATTTTTGGGTCTTTTTCTTATATAGGCTCCTATTACCCCTACCTCCTGTCCCGATTTTTCACACTTGCTGTCTGGTCACCCTAAAAAGCCCACAATCTCATCAGAATCCCTGGAAGCATATGAAATTAACCTTTGGGAGAAAATATGTACAAACTATTGCAGAGTCTGACAGAAGTAGTATACTGCACTACTGCTTGGCACAAAGCAGACAGAAGCTTACCTTCAATTACTTAGTCCAAAGTTGAGCTATCACCTGCTTTTTCCAGTGTCTACTGGAAATTTAATTATAACTAAACTGAACTAGGAAAGATTCCACTGCTAAGTGAACAATATGGATTAAATCCATGGAGGAGAGAATATATCTGTCAAATATATTAGCTAAATGTGGTGGGAAGGAGAAGCTGAAGTACCACCTCACAGCTAAGGTGAAAATTCAATTGCTATGCAATGGATGTTGTTGAACAGCTACGTCACAGGTTATGTTGCCTGCGCTCTCTCAATGAGAGACATTATATTTTGTAAACAATTAATCAATCAAGTATAAAATCAGCCATAACACACATTAATAACTTGTATTTAGGAACCTCATTATGGGGATTAGGATGCTTATTACACAGTGAAGCAAGAATTGGTATGCTGAATCCGGCTAGTAGTCCGTCTAGCCCAGTAACCTCCATCTGACAGTGGTCAATACCAGATACTTCAGAGGAAGCTGCAAGAACTCCCAAGGCAGATAATTATGGAGTAACTTCCCCATATGGGAAGATTTCCCAAACCCTTATCAGTAAGTGGTTGGTTTATGCTCTGAAGAATGATGGTTTCTAACTCTTTTTTAAAAATTGACTTACGCTTATGTAACTATGGATGTTTACATTATCCATATAAATGTCTAACCCTTTTTTGAAAGCCACTAATATCAATGATATCTTGTGGCAGCGAGTTCCACTGAACAGTTATGCATGGTGTAAAAACAATTGCACTTTGAACTGTCTTAACTGATAAATTAAACTGCAATATGGCGCCAGGACCAGATGGTATTCACGCAAGAATTCAGAAGGAACTCAAATATGAAATTGCAGAACTAATAACTGCAATATCTAACTTATCGCTTAAATCAGCCTCTGAAATAGATGACTGGCAGACAGCTAATATAATTCCAGTTTTTAAAAGAGATTTCACAGGCTATCCTGACAAATTATAGTCCAGTAAGCTTAACTTTAACTATAGGAAAGAACAGAATCATCAGACACATAGGTAAACAAAATATGTTGGGGAAGAGTCAACATGGCATTTGTAAAGGCCAATCATCCCACAGCAATCTATTAGAATTTTTTGAAGGTGTCAACAAACATGTGGGAAAGGGTGACTCAATCAGTTAATCTAGTGTTCTTGGATTTTCAGAAATCCTTTGACAGGGTCCTCCATCAAAGGCTCATAAGCAGTCAGGGGCTAAGAGGGAAATAAGGGTACGAATAAGTGGTCAGTTTTCACAATGGAAGAGGTAAATAGCACCCTCTCCAGGATCTATACTGGGAACCGCACAGTTCAACATATTCATAGATGATCTGGAAAAATGGAGTAAACAACGAGGTGGCAAAGTTTGAAGATGATATAAAATTACTGAAGATAGTTAAGTTCAAAGCTGTCTGCAAAGAGTAACAAAGAGATCCCATAAAACTGGGAGACTGGGCAACAAAATGACAGATTAAATTGAGTTTTGATAAATGCACAGTCACACACATTCCAAAAATAATCCCAACTATGCATACAAAATGATGGGGTCTAAATTAGCTTTTACCACTCAAGAAAGAGATCTTGGAGTCATCTCAGATAGTTCTCAGAAAACAGCTACTCACTGTGCACCAGCAGTCAAAAAAGCTAGCAAAATATTAGGAACCATTAAGAAAGGTACAGAAAACAAGATAGAAAATATCATAATGCCACTATATACATCAATGGTTTTCAAAGACATTGAGTACTGCATGCAGTTCCAGTTGCCCCATCTCAAAAAAAGATGAATTGGAATTGGAATTGGAAAAGGCACAGAGAAGGGCAACACAAATGATTAGGGATATGGAATAGCTCCCATATGAGAAGAGAGAGAAAAAAGAAACAGGGACGGTTCATCTTGGAAAAGAGATGACTAAGGAGGCATACAACGGAAGTCTATAAAATCATGAATGGTGTGGAGAAAGTGATTAGAGAAGTGTTATTTACCCCATCACATAGCACAAGAACCAGGGGTAACACAAGGAAATTAACAGGCAGTGGGTTTAAAACAAACAGAAGGAAGTACTTCTTCACGCAATGAATAGTCAACCGGTGGAACTCATTGCCAACGGATGTTGTGAAGGCCAAAAGTATGACTAGGTTCAAAAAATAATTTGATAAGTTACTGGAGAATAGGTCCATCAATGGATATTAGCCGTGATGGTCAGGGATGCAATCCCATGCAGAGGTATCCCGAAGCCTCTGACTGCCAGAAGCTGAGACTGGATGACAGGGGATGAATCACTCAATAATTGCCCTGTTCTGTTCACTCTCTCCGAAGCATCTGGGATAAACATCCTATTGGTCTGACCCAGCATGGCCAATCTTATTTCCTTAAACCCTTAAATTTCATTGAATACCTGCCTGTTATCAATGATTATTATTAAGTACCTGAAATAAGGTAAAAAGAATAGGAATACTTGTGGCACTTTAGAGAGTAACAAATTTGAGCATAAGCTTTCGTGGGCTACAGCTCACTTCATCGGATGCATAGAATGGAACACACAGTAAGGCGATATATGAACATGAAATATATTCAGGAATTGCCCTATCAACTCTAAGAGGCCTCCTCATGTTCTCTGTATGTGTACATATATCTCCTTACTATGTGTTCCATTCTATGCATCCGATGAAGAGGGCTGTAGCCCACAAAGCTTATGTTCAAATAAATTTGTTACTCTCTAATGTGCCACAAGTACTCCTGTTCTTTTTGCGGATACTGACTAACATGGCTGCTACTCTGAAACCTGAAATAAGGTAGTTGACTTAGCAGTTTGTCCTGTCCCTCAGTGAAAAGCTTTAAACAAACCTTCCTCAAGCTTATGGACTGGTAGCGATGAAGATGACAGCATTATTTTGCAAGATTAGCGTTATAAAAGAGAACTGGCAAAGGTGCAGACAAAAAGGGTGAATTTCTGGCTCCTGAGAAGTCAATACCAAACCTCCCATTGACTTCATTGGAGCCGTGATTTTATCCAGAGATTCTGTATAGTCTGTTTTACTAGCAAGACATAAATGTGAAAAGACAGTGAGTATCCTTGTCCCATCTCCCAAAAATACAATGACTGACAAATTAAGGAATTGAAGACAGTGCATTTTCAGCCATCACAACTAGCAGGATCATGGCAGGTAGCTCTGTTACCCATTTCCATTGAAAGTAATTCTAGTGAATTATCCACTAATAAGATGACTGTTTGCGGCACAATAGCATATTCATGAAGACTTGAATCCAACATTCATACAAAAAATTTGCCTTTAAATGCTGAGTTGGCCAAGTCCCAGACAAGACTCAGGATGTGATAGGATTTCTCTTTTAATATCATTGCACAATACAAAATATCCATGGTGACAGTAAACAAGTTTCTGAAGTATTTGCAACAGAACATAGCCCTTTTGGATTGAATAACTCCTCAATCAAAAAATTGCTTTAGCTGAACCACATACCCACACTCAAATTTACAAAAAAAACGAAACAGTGTACAGCATAATGGAGAGGAAGAGTCAATGCCCCCTTTTGCATTAATAAATCATTGATCTTGTGAATTTGGAATTTTTGTTTTTATAGTGGAGGTTTAAACACAATTTTGTTTAATGAACACAAAATGGCATACATTTAGTACATTTTTCTGGCAGTTTTTTGTTTTCTTTCCATGAAACAAGCTGCCATCCAAGTTAACTGCTTGACTGCCATGTCTCCCTCCCACCCAGGGCCTTGCCTTTACTGGATAATTGTAATCAATAGAACAGCATGATGTACAACTAATGCTTTTAAGGGTAAAACAAGTGTCTCTTTGCTGTAGTAGACCATCTCAGGGCATTCAAAAGGTTAAAAACAAAAAACACAAAAACAAATAAACCCAGTATACTGTAAGGCTATAAAAACAGAAATATAAAGGAAAAACAAGGGAAGGAAATTTGTTTTATGACAAAAGTTTTGGGAAATGTGAAATCTACCAGCAGACATGTTTATAAGTACCTCATAATCTTCAATGATATTGAAGTAGTCTTTTCAATGAAAGTGTTTAGGGGAGAAAAATTGGGGTCCTGAAAGTATGTTTATTATTTATTATTAATTATTACTATTATGTTGTGTCAATAGGATAGTCTTGAAGATGTCTCCCACTGTCCTCTTATGCCCACCGCCAAGTGTTTCCTATCCTTTGCAGTACTTAGTGGTTAACAAAACTAAGTTGTACCTGGTAGACAGCTGGGTACTTACGGCATTGTGAGTACTTATGGTTTAGTCTTGTCTTTGATTATATGAATTGACCTTGGTCTCAACAATAGTTGAAAATTGTGTGGAACTGGATAAACTGCAAATAGATTGCTCTGAGTTTCCTGTTTCCATTCAGATGTGTACAAGTTACCTCAACATGCCCTTTTTTTCTGAAAACACGAAGGTCTGAAAGAAACTCTTGTTATATTGTTGCCACTTAGGTTTCACTGAGCCTGCATTATCTACTCACAGCTTTAATGACTTCCTGCTGAGAGAGGCTCTGTAGAAGTCTTGGCAGCAGGGCTAAGAATAGCATTAAATGCAAGGTTATCTAGGCATTACACTCACTGTAACATGCAATTAACTCTCCTCTTCCATTTTCATTACACAATTATTCATTAATGTCAATTTAATTTTATGCATTGTTCTACATGACCGAAGGCTGATTACGGGCCTTTTCACTCCAATATCCCAAGTTAACTGGTGCCAGCCTCACTCAGGGCTGCCTAATTGCAATTTAGCCCAGACAATTCCTCCCATTTTTGCCCTCCAGGAATGGAACAACAGATCACAGCCAGGTAAAGATTTTAAGGTGGAAATAAAGATCAAACCTGAAAAGTATTAAAAAACAGTCAAGTCTGCCCCGCCCTCCTTCCCCACCCCCCTTCCCTTTAATATCACACCAAACTATTGCAAAACTGCTTATTGTCTGAACTATAGTTTAGTATGGCTGCTGGTGCTAAAAACTCCTCAATTTAAATTGCCCTGTGTACCCCATAGGGATTTCTCCAATTATGTAACACTGTTGTAACACAAAAACAACATTCTGCACTGGAAAGGCTCAGGACACTGGATGATATTTAATGGATCTGTCAAAAAACAAAAAGCTACACATACTGCTTTCTGCACGTTGGGCAAAATAGAAAAATTGGCTACCCGGTTAACTTTTGGTTAAGTTTTCAAAAAAGTTATGCACTATTTTCCAATTCAAAACTCCTTTATTTTACTCAAGTATTAGCTCTCTTTAATTTGGTAACTTGAGAAATATTCTATCATACTTTTCATATTATAAGAATTTGGACTTATCCAGTACTTACATTAGGGTACAACACAGAACTTTGCAGCTATTTTCACCACCTTAAAAAAAGTCAGTACAGCTATCCTGTCAAAAAGACAATATAGATTCATATACCTCTTGTCCCAGTAATTTGCATTCTAGTTTAAGCTGCAGAACAGCACATTCATTTGTCCAGTTTTACTAGCAGTTTCCTAAAACTAAGATGTAAAAAAACTGTTAAATCACAAGCTTTGTGATTCCTCACCCCCCCCCCACTTTAAAATGGGAGGAGTGTCTCAAATGACGAAATCCTTTTAAACAAATCAGGAAATAACTATGTACTCTCCCTCAATGAGTTACCAAGTTTATTTCAGAAGAGGATCTAAGCTAGGTTCTTTGCACACACCTGGTAGTAACAATATAAGAACAGACACATGCTTTAACATTGTCTGATGCCTCAGGGGAGGCAACAAGCTTCTCCCTTTAAAGCAATAATAAGAAAAACAAGTTATATGCATTACAGTATATCCCTTCTCGCCACTGTACTTTAAGGCCGGGTCAGCATTTTTACTTGAAGCTCCTCTTTTCAGGAGGGTTACACATTTAGTCATAAAAATGAGTTCCAAGCTGAAACTTGGCATGCAAGTTTTCAGCCTAAAAGCATTTCCCCCCCCCC
>NC_133775.1:31834535-31842035 GCF_003597395.2 Chelonoidis abingdonii
AAAAGAGAGAGATGTGAAGGGCGGCAACAGGCAGCAATTGGGGAGGAAGGGAGGGCGGAGGTCAAGGACCAAGCGAACCCCAGGTCTTCCGCGGCTCCAGGGGGACGAAACGCCCCCACCGCAGGCGTCTCTACCGCTTCCTGTGCAGGAAGAAGACCATTCCATATACATTTTTGAGGCGCCACGATGGCCAGACCCCACCTGCTCCAACGCCCGCACTAGGTTCCACGTGGGGCGAGGCATGGCACAGGAGGCAATGGCAACCGTTATTCCCTGTCAAGGGTGGGAAAAGGGGCCCAGCGCGCTGTAGATGGTAGCAGAAGCGTGGTCAGGGGAGCAGGCAGAGCGCGGGGGGGGGGCTGCCGACTGGGCATGAATCGCTGGGGGCCGGGGGAGGGACACCTGCAGAGCTGGTGAGGGAATAGCGGGGAAGGATGCGAGGCTGCAGTGGGGGCGCGGCAGCGGGGGCGTTTCGCCATGGGAGGGCTGGCTTTCTAGCGGGCCCTTACCTTTTTCCGCCGCGACCCTTCCCTGGCTGGGTGGCTCCCCCCGAATCGGAAGGGGCAAGGACGTGGGCAGCGGAGGTTCACCCAGTACTGCTGCACCAGTGCCCAGCAGGGGGCGGAGGTAGGTGGATGGAGCAGGTGGTCGAGGTGGAGGCTGGGGCAGTGGACACGGGGCAGGTGGAGGAGGGGCAGTGGGAGCGCGTGAGGGGTCTCGCCCCGCCGCATCCCGCCATAACGAGACGCGGCGAGGGGACAACAGCGAGGGGAGGGGAAGGAAAGGGACCAACGACCCCTCCCGCTAGGCTGCAGGCAGGGGAGGAGGGCGCCAGAAAGGGAAGGCTAACACCAGGAACCTAGGGTGGAGGGTTCAGGGCACTGACGTAGAGGGGAAGTTCTTGGCTCTCCAGTTGCACTAGGGGATCCGGGGACAACGGCAGATGGGGGGTGCAGTGAATAAGGGGAAACCAAAGGGGAAGGGCAGCAAGCGCATGGGAGGGGGGTGTGGCGCACGAGGGGACGACCAATTCAGAGCGGGGGAGCAAGTGGGGGGGGAGGGTGAGCTGGGAATGGTAGCAAGACCACGGGCAGCTGCAGAGGCTGGAAGAACTATCAGGGCCACAGAGAGAACAGGTGGGGCGACAAATGTTGGCAAAGGAAGGGGTCAGTCAGGGGACGGGGCGGGGGGGTGCCCCACGGACTGCGCGCAAAGTCAATGTAGGCTGCTGCTGCAGGCCCAAACGATGGAAGCGGGCGTGGTGGGGTCCAGGCGTAGCAGCTCAGTCCCAGAGGAAGGAGTCCCAAAGCCAGAAGGAAACACAGAGGGGGGATTACTAGCAGCCGTAGTAGATCAACAGAGAGAGGGTGGGTGTGTGGTCTAGCCCAGCCAGGGGAGCAGGAAAGACAGGGAACAGTAGCAGCAGTGTAAAGCAGCGAGGGCCAGTGCCGCAGAACAGCAGCAGCAGCACCTCTTCTCTGCTTCTGCTACAGGTGGAGCGGTCGAAGGGAGAGTTACTACTGGCACAGGAGAAGCAGGCTTCTGTTCTCTGAGTTGCCAAGCAGGGGCTGCATCTAGAGTAGTCAGGAACCTGCTAGACCAATTCAGGCAGCCAAGCTGATTCTAGAACACTGCAAGCCAATCAAGGCAGCTAATCAGGGGACCTGGGTTTAAAAAGGAGCCACTCGTAGGGAGGGGGGAGCAGAGGAGAGAAAGGTGTGTGAGAGGAGTGGAGCAAGAGGTAGCTGAGAGTGAAGAGGGTGTTGTTGTGGAGGATAAGGAGACAAGTGTTATCAGACCAGGGAAGATCTTGTGGTGAGGATAGAAGAGGTGTTTGTTTGGAGGAGGCCATGGGGAAGTAGCCCAGGGGGTTGTAGCTGTCATGCAGCTGTTACAAGAGGCACTATAGACAGCTGCAATCCACAGGGCCCTGGAGTGGAACCCGGAATAGAGGGTGGGCCTGAGTTCCCCCTGAACCTCCCAACTCCTGATCAGACACAGAAGGAGTTGATGCAGACTGTGGGGAAGATCAGTGAGGTGAGCAAATCTGCCAATAAGCGCAGGACCCACCAAGGTAGAAGAGGAACTTTGTCACAGCATATATATATATATATTTTATTTGAATTTGGGTTACTTCTGTTAAAGGTACACAAATTTTAATAGCTAAACTTCTTCAACACTTTGATTTTAGACTTAATTTATATGTTACCAATAGTTTACTGCCTTCTAAAACTTTTTTGATTCATGCTCTGTTTGCTTTCTCTCTGAGGTTATGATAATGGACTTAATTTGCTGGTTTCATTATATATGTTAGGAAACATCTGTATTGCTAATAGGGCTCACTTTGCATCTGAAAGCTTTACCTTAAAAGTTAAACCATTACCGTGTAACAAATGGTTACTCAGATGTGTACTTGGAGCAGTCAACTTCCTGAAGTAGACAACTGATCTGAATTTTTTGTATTTAAACTCATTTATTAGTGTAATAACATAGCAAAAGAAAGCACGTCTATGGTTATTGCTTTACAAAGCACACAACAAAGGCTTCTATATCAATTGTGCAACTATTTCAGAAAAACAGTTTCTTAATTGACAAAGATGGGAACTGACAGTAAAGAGGAACAATTTTGGTTTGGATTACTGAAACATCGTAGGTAAACTGCACATCTAACATGCTTTTCTTGATCACAACCCTGCTAGCTACTTTCTGTATTTATTTTGTATATGTTCAAGTGCGTGCATGACATGTATGGACATTCTGTATATGTCCAGGATCATGCTATATGAATGAGTGCTGTATGTATAGTATTACTGTTCTTTAAAATAGAAGGTGGTGCTAACACAATATTACCTGGATTTGTGGGACAGGAACCTCCTCTACGATCCTAGGCCATTGTGAGTTGTCAAACCAGCAGGAAGTATTACAGCCACTTGTTTCCACATGTATTTTTAAACCAGGAGTTGAGTTTTAGAAGGCTCAGCAAACCATCTATAACAAGCATTTTATAATCTCAGATAAAATACCTATAGACCCAGCAGAAAGCTACACTAAAATGAATGCTAAGTGGCTGACTGAATAGCAAAACCAAGGAAATTCTCAGCAAAGATTCAGCTAACACCGACGCACAAGCAAATACAACTGTTAAGCATAGCTACGTCAGGAGGGTCCTTATGGGTTTAAAATTTATAATCTGTAATCTAAATTTTAGACTATGAACTAAATTTGGCTTGGGATAGTGTTGTGTGACCAGACACTATTTACCAGTTTCCCATCGTGACTAGACTTGCTCAACTGAAAGTGTGTCTTGCTCATTACTGCAACAGAGATGGGAAATGGGAACAGAGTAGTGTAGGCAGAAGCTCTACTGGGTGACCCAAAATGAAGCCTCCTTGTGGCTGAGCCAGAGGGCTTGTGCACAGATTATTTCACCTGGAAAGCACTCTGCATAAATTTATGAATTACAGGCTGAAACATAGAGAGGAGGTCACCAGTTTGCATGAATAATCCTGAAGCAATCATTTAGTGTGTGGACCAAATTCGGGTATCAAGCATGCTCACTGATAAAAATACTATTGTGAGCATGTTGGGCATTCAGATTGCCAAACATATGTAAATCGTTTTGAAAATGAAATAACTATTCTGGATTAAAAACATCTCTTCAAGGAAAAGCAATTCTTTTTCATTATGGGTTGCCTGCCAAATTTCATTTTAAAGAACAAAGATATTTTTGAGGCATACAATTTTTTTTTTCTAAAAGCACTGTAGTTATGTAAAATCTGTGTCCCTATAATTGAAAACAATGCTACTCTGGAGTTTTAAACCTTCCAAAATCAGGATTCATAATGAAACACCTGTGAGACTCTCACTGTAAAGGCACTAAAAAGTTCTGCTGTAAATTATGGACCTTACTCAGATGTTGTTTAATATTATATTTAAGCTAGTGTGGCTTCATTGACTTCAGTGGAGTAACTCCTGATTTACCCTGCTGTAACTGATAATAATCAGGTATAATAAATAGTTAACTATGTGCTGGTGGTCAGTACAGCACATGCTCTTTATGAGTTCTGAATTGACAACAGGGAATAGTGGACTCAAGTAAAGCATCAGGTGCATTAGACATGACCACATTTAATGAATGAAAATAAAAAGTATTGCCTCAAATGTATTCCCGTGACATGCAGCATTTCTATCCTATTGCTGGGTTTCTTTTTCCTTGGGAGTAGTTCTGTATAGCATAATAGCAATACACTCTTTGATTTCAGTATAATTTAGTCATTTTACTAATAGAGTTTACAGAAATAATATATTCTATTTAGAGTTGGTGTGGAGTATAAGCAAATAACAGTTCTGTAGCTATTCTAGAATGTTAAAATGGCTTATTGGGTTATTTCTACAGCTATTGTAGGATCTGTCAGGGGCAGCAGTAAGTGCTTACTCAGAACACGATTCTGTCACAGAATTTTGTCATAGACTGAAATCCTAGTGAAACACCCAACATGGAAATGGTTATTAGTTATGGTGAGAAATTGCCAATTGAGGTTGTCTCAGAATCAAATGAATGAGAGGAGATCTTGATTCAAGAATGATAAAGAGAGGGAACTGGGCCTTTTTACCAGAAGGCTGGATCCAGTAATTATACAACGACAAATAATATAAATGAAATGAATACCTGGCACCTATGTGGAGATCATATTTCCCCCTTACATGACAACTCAGACCATCTCATATATTGACTAGCTCATATATTGGGTACAATATAGGGTCATATTCTAGGGCACAAAAGAGGGCCCTGAAAAAATCAGGACTTAAATAGAACATGATAGATTCATCTTTTTCCAGGCTTTTGCCTCTGTGGCTGGAAGGCAGATATGGGGCCTTGGGTGCGGTACTGCATTTTTACTTTACTTAAAACTCCTACCCCCTTCTCCCATTTATACAGGGTTGGAGGTGCTGATGATTCCTTGCCACTCCTGGTCCAAGTCTTGGACTTCCAGTCTTTTTGTCTTCAAACTTCTTTTGCCAGAATCTTTTCATCATATCATCAGCCTTCCATGTCCTTTCTTGTAGTCCTCTTCCTCCCATGCTTTCTTTACTGGCCATTCTTCTCCCATTTATATCACATGTCCAGTCCACCTCAACAGTGCATTCTCCAGCCTACCTATCAGTGAATCCCAAGTTACTCTTTCCCCTGATTTCTGCCATGTGCATTCTGTCTACCCTTTCTTTGCCTGCTGTTCTTATTTTCTACTGCTTGTTTCTTTTCTTCCATCTCTGTAAAACCCACAGTTTCCAAACCATAGAGAAGTAACGGACAAATATATGCAGCATACACTTTTCCTTTCAGTTTGAGTGGGGTATTAGATATTCTTCAATCTGAAAATACATTTTCTTCACAAAGAATGCCTTTTTTTATAATTCACATGTCCTTAGATCCTTAACTGGGTGCATTCTAGAAATCTAACCAATTAATCAATAGTTACTGAGGTCCTGGCACAACTGTACCTTCATAGCATCCCTTCTACTGATCAAGTTGTTCTGTTTCTGCCACTATCCCATTTCTTTTGGTGATGACAAGGGGCAGCTATATTGCTTTTGAGATTCAATGACTATCCTCCAGATTCTCCTTCGCCCCTAGTAACCTTATTAGAAGGGAAGAAGACCACCAGACAGTCTCCCCTCAATGCATGCATGCAACTCCCATTAACGCTAATGTGAATTATGCACACATATCAGGAGAAGAATACACCACGTAGTGAAAGGCTTGCATTCAGATAATGCCTTTTATCCCAAAGCACTGTTCAAACTGCTCTATTGTTAATCTTATTAGAAGCTCTGTTTTTAGAGTGAACCTCCAATATTCTACTGTGCTACTGATGGTGATAACATTTTTTAAGTTGTCTGGAAACACCTCTTTAAAAGGGTGTCTGTGTATTTATGCATCTACAATACTTGGGTTCTGATTAGTAGTGATCACTTATTCTCTTTTACATAATCCCTCTTCTCCTTTTATAGCCTTAAATATAAATGTGTATCTGTAAACACTCTAAACCCACCAATACCCAAAAAAGTAACCTAAGCATATGGTAAACGTGCATGGTACGATGACTGACTGGCATGCATGCATTCTGATGAAAGTTTGAGTGAGCCATTAAGTTGAACAAACTGCAAAGATACATACCTTTAGTTATAAGCTTTGCACTATTATAATTACTAAAGCATCAGATGATAGTGGAAAAAACAGGGTAGTGAAGAGTCTAAAACACATTTTAAAAAAGTGAATAGAGATTCCATCCTTGGTTTGAAGTAAGGGAAACGAAGTAACAGATAAGCAATTAAATTTTAAAGAGACCTGAGTCCATTACCCTTTGCCACAATTCAACATCGTAAAAGGTCCACTCCGTGATTTCCCCCAAAGTACAAACATTATTATGAGTAACATAACCTTTCAGAGCGATATGGGATGAAAAACTCTGCTCTGAATCAGGCAAACTTGAATCTGTGCCCCCTACATCCCAGGGTAGCGTAATATGTATGTACATATGTGCACATATTCACACTCTTTGACCTGAAAAATGGATATTGTCACCATTCCACAAAAGCACTCAGAAGTGTCTGTTTTCATTCAAAACAAATTCGAAAGCTCAGAAGTTGCCATGAAATGGAATTGTTATCCTCCACCCTAACTCTACTAGAAATATGTATATGTACCAAGCTACTGTTCAACCTTTATTCTGGTTTGCCCCAGGTAGGCCTGGCTGTAGTCTGCAAAACTGAAGATAAAAAGCAGAGGGGGACACACAGGGTCTGAAATGCCAGTGAAGAGCTTGTTTTGCTCTTAACGAAGTTAGTTTCCAAATTCCGATTGACTTCACTGAGATATTATGTTCAGGACTTGACAGGTATGCAGAAAAGTAACCATTTTTACAGCCCTTTATGTTTGTTTAAAGGACATGGGGAAACAGTGGCAACACAAGTGAAATTTACACTGTTGAGCAACATTGGTCCTGAGTGAAGGATGATTATTAACTTAGCTTTGAGGTGGAAAGGCTGAATTATGCATCAATTGAAAAAAACGTATTTTATTCACTCAGTTGGAGAGGGAGCGGCAGTCATTGGTTTGCCCAGCACAGCTGGATGTCCAGCATTTTGGCATCCATCAAAATATGAGAATGCTGTATGCATTGTTTACAATTAGGTTGTGCAATATCTCTGTCACAAAGTGACAATTCTTGCAGCAGAGAAGAGTCTAAGCACTCCTGGCAACAAAAGGTTTAAAATGGAGCAAAAAGTAACTTAGGTCCTCAAAATAGAATGCAAATATATTTCAGAGGAGCCTAGGCAGGCTGATATTCTGTATTTTACCCACAGTGCTTTAAAGATTCGTGACAGTTTCCTTTAAACATTTGGATGGTGGCAGGAGGAACACTTTATATGAAAAATCCTTATCCCAGTTTCTCCCTTCCTCTCTCCCTCCCAATCCCACATTACCTCTAAGTATCT
>NC_133775.1:31847035-31951114 GCF_003597395.2 Chelonoidis abingdonii
CATACACCTGCATACCACAAATATTAACAAGATTATATTCAATATTGAAAATAATATGGTTCCACAGTTGTAGTGTCACCACAATATAATTCTCATAGTACACCTGTCAGAATTTTTTCCTTTAAAGAAATTTAATTCCTTGGTAACTTAAATAGTGTTCTTTGACTAGAATCTTTCTTCTTAATTTGAATTGTTTATGACGCCAGTTTTATGTCAATGGGTGGTGTGGTTTAAATCAAATACAGAACTTCCTTTCTTTAGATTTGACATTTATTTCTTGTGTGTGAGACATCAAGGTCCAACTCCTAACCACTTTTGATCATTAAGATCCCATGGCAATTTTCTATAAGAGTAAGGGTGTTAAGTTAATCATGGCAATCTGGCCAAATTCCAGCTCTGGTAATTACATTCTGCATACCTAAAATTCCCCCTGTAGTTACAATTGAAGAAGTTATTCTTCACTTTCCCTCCTAAAAAAGCATCTTATGGTGTTTTTTGCATAGAGTGGCTGGCACGTTCTGTTCCTGAGGTGTTTTCATTTCAGTCATGGGTGAGTGATTGCTATATAAAGTGCTTTGGGATCCTTCCGGATTAAAAACACACAATCCATATATATAATATATTGTTTATTTACAATTTTCAAGCATATCGTTTTGTCCACCTAAGAGGTTTTTTTCACTAAGGATTTGCAATTCTTTTCTGTACCACTTGGAATGCAATGGAAACACTTATTCTGCTGCTACACTTATAACCAAGAAAGAGTTATTTTCCACAGCTCTGAACTGGAAAGCAAAGCATCATGCTGATTTGATTGGAACCAGGGTAAGGAATACAATTACTGCCCTAGCAAGACTCTTTAGGCCAGTAGTAAGAAAACCCATTCAAGGCGCTGAATAGGTCTCTTACAAGGTCTATTGGTCCTGCTATTGCTCCATTTGTTCTGTCAGATAAAAGGAGTGAGTGGGATCCCCTCTCCCTCACAGAAGACGTGGAAATGGGGGAAGAATTCTCACCTCTGATTTCTGTCAATAATTAGACATAATCTTTCCCATCCTAAATGACAGAAGAAGGGGGAGGCAATGATGCTGTGGTGTAATGACATGTGAATCTATGAAGGCACTGGGTATCCCATCTCAATGTTATGTCATGACACAAACATCACAGCACGTCAAGGTACACTCAAAGAGTGTTGTATGGGGCTTGCTGATACCACTGGGTGACAAAATAGCTGCTAAAGTTGTTGAAAGTGGAATACTATTGGCACAGGCCCTGGTTCAACAATACACTTAAACTGGTACTCATCTTCCAGCATGTGCTTAAGTGCCTTGCAGATTCAGGGCTTCAGTCAGCAAGAAAATGACTGAATTTGAAAATTAATCATTTGTGAGAATCATTATTAGTCCATGATGTCTCCTCAGTGCCATAGCGTAGACCCCAAGGGTGTGAACTGCAGAGTGCACTAAAGGGTTGGATGCTGCTGGCATGAACTAAAATATACCTAGTTCACATTAACGTAGCCCTCTTTAATGCTCTTACGGAATTATACAGGATACTATCATATATTTATTTACTTAATTTATTATATGTGAGGGATACAGAGAAATAATAGGTTGAGCTGACCCTATGATGGCAGCCTGTAACTAGCCTGGAGGAAAAGGTGATCTCTAAGGTTGGACAAGTACTAAATAGGGAAACATTCAGTAACTGTTGGGGTGGGGAGGTGTGGTGTCTGCATAGGGCTGGTAAAGGTGGACATTTGTCAATCTGCCTACTGCAACAGAATTCCCAGGTCTGCTGGCTACTGTCCAGGCATACTGCTTTTTGAGCTGAGGACAAATGTATGTTGTACAGATGGCTGGCTGGCTGGCTTGAGTTCTGTGGCCTGCTTTGTGCAGGAGGTCAGACTAGATGATCATATTGGTTCCTTCTGACCTACGAGTCTATGAGTTTTTAACTTACTAGCTAAGGCCTGCTTTATAGGTGATAATATCTCTTACTATAACAACCAAAATATTATGAATTGATTTCAGCATGAGTTATTCAAGATAAGATGGAATAAGAGCAGCTGCTGAAGCAAGAGTATTCAAACTACAAAGGTATGTTCCTTGTTTTTGACCTCCCTAGGTAAGCTCTGCAATTATATATGGCCGCAACAGTATTCTGTAAGATGAGTACTAAGTGGACAGCTTTTAATTAATTTATCTTTACTTTGTAAAGCTAAAGAGTCTAAATCTATGACTGAAAATAATATTTTTAAACACATTTTTAAATAGAATTGTTGATTGTTTTTAAGATACATTTCCTGTAAGCTTTGTTTTTATGGTGGTACTTAGTAATCTGGTTCACCTCCCAAGAATCTGTTGATGGAGGAGTTTCATTCTGCAGTCTTCTACTGTAAGGGCCAGATTCATTCACTGGGTTGTGGATAGCTGGATGGTATCTATATAGCTGAAGTACTTATATTTCCCCATTACCACACTCTGAGTGACTCACAGTAAAAGGCGAAAGATTTATACGAACTGAAGAGAAAGCAGAGTACATTTATTTTCATGACATCGCTGTGAGGCTGACTCCATGAGGGAACTCAGTGTGGCCAGATCACCAAGGCCAGTCCTCCATCCAGAATTTCTCTTTACCCCAAGCCTTGTCTCCGTCTCTTGCACCTCTTGTCTCTCTTGCAGCTCCCTATTCATTCTCACAGTTGAAAAAGGAGCCCTACTAATAGGTATGTTGCTGGGGCAAAAACAGCCCTAAGAGAAAGGGACAATCAACCTCCAAGAGCAGGAGAGCTGTAGAGGAAATTCTTCTGTCATCAGTGGTAAAAGCTACTTCATAGCTCCTTGGGCAAAATGAAAGTTGTGGCTATGGGGTGGGATAGGTGGGATCACTCAATGACCTGTCCCAGACTCAATGAAATAAGCAGATGCTAAGAGGGAAGGGGAGTGGATAGCCACTGAACAACTTCACCTGGTCCACTGTTCCACAAGGAGGGGGGAGCACAGGCAAGTCCCCACATGGTGACTTCTAGAAAAATCTCCTCTTCCTCCAAACCCCATTTCTCACACTGTTTCCACTATCATACTGTTTTAGAAGGTGCTGTGATCTTATAAGGCCAGACCTTATAAGTACGTCAGTCTGATCCTTACAGAGCTGTGACTAATCCCCTGACATCTACTTGGCTAATATGCAAATAGGCTGTTCCTGTAACAATCTCCATATAATCTGGACAGCTACTGTATCAGCCTGCTCATTCACTCTACTGTAAATATCCCTACATGTCAAAAGTCAGATTTTTATTTTTATTTTTTAAGAAGAGTCGGTCATGGAATCCATGATTCTCATGAGAGCATGACAGAGATTCATCTTTAGTTATAATAGCAAATTGACCTTGGCACTGGGCTTTTCGTGAAAAACTAAGGACCAGCTGAGGTTAATGGCCTACAGCTTTGCCTGAGGCCATGAAGTCTCCCAGCCAGTCATTAATCCCCCAGAAGTACCCTGTGCCTTGATCATTTCTACTTAATTAAAGCTTGTGATCCTCAGGATGCCCCTATTTCACCAGGAGACTCTTTTTTTAGTTACTTCAAGGAATGTGCATTATATAGCCTCATCTCCTTCTATCTTTCTTTTTCTCCTTCTCAAGATATTTGTCATGACATGTTCCAATTTCCTTTCTAATGACCAATGTTTAATATGGCTTACAAACAATTATTTTTTCTTTCATCTTTGACATAAGCCCTTAGTCCAAAGTTGAAAAATTAATTCATTTTTTCCAGGAGAAAATACATCTGTGATTTCTGCATGAGGGACACTGAACCCAAAGTAAATAACTAACAAGGTTTAAAGAGCTTCCATCTTTAAAACAAACAGAAACCAAATGTAATACATCCCAAACAAAGAGAAAATACAAAATTATGTAGTGGGGATGAGTAAGAGAAATCACACGGGCAGAATTCATGAAGCCTCTCACCCCCAAAAGAGAGCATTTTTACAGTATATTTTCCCCATCGTCAGAAAATTAAAGAGCCTGCCAACACTTACACAAAGACATATACATTAGTGGTCCCACAGACTTCAACAGAATTATTCAGATACATAAAGCTAAGGACATGCATTAGAGCTTTCAAGATTGAGGATTAAGATCAAATAAAATAAAGCAGAGGCCACAAAGCCCACCTATGTCAAACTTCTCCTTTGAGTCAGTAACTGTACCCCCACACAATGCTTTTTTGTATAGATTGGATCTGGATTTTTAACACTCCAAATTTCAGGCAGGTTAGATTCAACATGGAGATGCTGTGAAATATGGACTAGATGGCATAATGCATTATTATTCTTAACATTATTAAAATAATGTTAATAGTACATAAGTTACATCTATATTATTTAAATGACAGATTAAGGCAAATTCCCTATATGAAAGAGTTTACAAGCTGAGGTCCTGATCCTTCAAATTTTAACAATGTGAGTTCAATAGCCCTTGTTCATAGAAATAGTTCCACTGAAGTCAAAGAACTGAACTATATATAAGCAGATGTTTGCAAGTTCAGGCCCAAGGTTAGTACCCATACTGAAATCCATACCTATTGTTCACAGCTCTGAACCAAAGGCACAGTTTTAGCATGTAGCATAATTTCATTTTCAGTGTGTTTTAGAACTTTGGGAGAATTTATATCCTTGTAATGAGGGCATCACTCAATCCCCATCCTCTGATGACCCCAGAAATTGCTTAGATCCACTAATCCCAGTACAGTGCAACATCCCAATTTTTAATCCCTACATCTTTTAGTCCCTCCTTAGCAGAGCCCTAGGAGGAAACAAGATCTCCCCGTCTTGGGAGCTCTTTCAACATGGGCTCAGCTAGCCCTATCCTCTTCCCCTTTATAACACTTCCTTCCAGGTTTTTATCAGGTTAGTCAGCTGAGGGCTAAATAGTTCAAGCTTCCCAGCCTCTCCTTCTGAGTAGCTAACTGCTTATTAGCCATCACTTGGAAAACTAATTGAGGTTACAGTGATCAGAGTGCTGATCCACCTTTCAGGCCTCAGCACTGTCACAATCCTCCTCTGAAATTTGCAGTTAGTGACTCTTTCTATAACAGGCTGAGCCAACACTCTTGAGCTGAACTCCCTCACCCCTGGATATCTGGATTTAATATCTGGATTTAAACTTTGAAACTTGAACTCATACCTAATACTTACCCAATAGAACTTAACAATTTTAAATGAGACATTACAGCTGCCTTTCAAAATTTTGCTTACTCACTAAGCCAGGGTGAGTAATTTCTTTTGATGGGAAGGTACAATTTTTTTCCCCCATTATCCTCATGGTATAGGCTGAGCGAGAATATTTTGCACCTTGACTGGTTAATTTTCTTGACAGTTTTGCAAGGTTGAGTTACAATCTAGTGGATAAACACAAACTCAAAATGTTACATTTAGAAAAATAAAACTATCCCATTATTGGCTGAAAAGAGTCAAGTAAAGAGTCAGTAAACTTCTACCATTATTTCACACAAGTCAAATATAGTGAGTTTTAGAACTATGTTAGTACATTAGATTACAAATGCCTACACAAATATGTGCATTATTGCACCATAACTGGCTACTTAGCAGTCTTCATGGAAATTACAGCCACCATGGAACTCCACTAGAACTGGCCTGTAGGTAATTATTTTATTATATGGTACAGTTTTGTCCATACTTTATATTATTTCAAGTCCGCTGGCCATAACATTGCCAATATGGCATGTGCTGCCATCTCACAGCAAAGAAAGACTTGCCATTTTGAATGGATCTGGATACTGATGGACCAGAAAGGAAAAGAAAAGTAAGAACTAATCTAATGCTTTGAAGTGGGGGCCCTGGCAAATTTTGCCAAGTGTTCAGATCTGAGGTTTTGGCTCAAGTCAATCTTGAAAATAAATAAATAAAAGGTTAACCTTTCTGGGATAATGTGTTAGATTACACCTCCATGAGCCTGGCTAATGGGTACATTCTGTACATATTTATTTCATATTTTATTTGCAGCTCATCTTTAAGGCTGCTGCTTCTTCTCACAATGGAGTAAGAAAGAGATGGAGTGTCAACCTTAACTTTGAATTTCCTATCTTGTGTTGATTCATGCCACAACCTCAGTATTATTTAAAAGCTGGAGTTTTCTGTATTAAATTCCCATCAAGCAGCCTCTGAAAGATCTTAAGGACCTTCACAACTGTAGAGTGTAGCATAATTTCAAATGAAAGTACTGAAAGTAAACAGCCTATAAGCAGAAACATTGGCCACTCACAGAAATAACTCCGATGCCCTTAAAGATGTCTGCATTTCCAATTATATTATTTTCCAGCAAACAGGAGAGACATTTCAACAGTAAGAGAAGAGGTATTATGTAGATTAAAAATGTATTATTGTTGCTAACTTGAGATAAAAATGGACCTGTTTTTTTTTTTAAATTCACTAATCATTTTACAGATCAAAGAAATTATTTTCTAAGTGCTCAAACTTTGAGCCTTTCAGCAAGGACAAACTTTGAACCCTATTTAGTGATGCTGTGGAATACTTTCTTCTCTTGAACTACAGCTAAAAGACTTGTAAAAAATGTTATTTCAACACTGAAGCACTTTAAGTGACTGAAACCAAAATGTATAAAAAGTATAACTCAAGCTTGGCAGAACTGAACTAAATAAATCGTGATGATAAGCGACATATCTAACAATGTAGCCTCAGTGTCTTGTCATTAACACAATTATGTCAGTACAGTCAATCAGCACATTGCCTTGACTCTAAAGCAAGAGTCTGAATACATGCTTTTAAAGTTGGAAGGAGGAGAATCACCACATTAAATTAAGCAATGTGATTCATGGGTGTTTTTAAGAAAACAAGGTTATACATTTACAAAATCCTTTGTTGCTGGAGTAATGCTAAAATAATTCTTTGAGTTCAATACTATCTGTAATAACCCTCCAATGATCCAAAACAAAAAGAGGACTCAAGACAAAACATTCCTTTCACAAATGAGAAACTGATTTAGTACCTGAAGTGATTATTAATTCCATTCAATTTGGTTTCAAGTGGAGATGAATAGCACAAGATGAGAACATGCATTTACAAAATACACTGCTCTCCAAAGGGCCTTTGCTATACGCTGGGAGGGTGGCAGGTCAGCAGTGGCAGGTGATGGCATCTGCCAGCATTAGCTATTCCATACCAATTGAATATCCTCCATGACAACACCATTAATGCATAGAAAGTCTGAGTAGGAGCCAAAATAGGCAGAAGCAGATTTACTGTACCGATACTCGCTGAATGGTCCCTGTGCTATTTTTATCCAAAATAGAATAGTAGTAAGAGTTTGTCAAAGAATGTTCTTAGGGTGAAATTCACCTCCATAAAACTGGAATGATTTCAACAAGAGAGATCCCTGAGTAAGGCCTTCAGGATATTTTTCTTATAAATTGTTAATGTAATGTTAAGGGCCTAACATAAGCCCCAAAGGCAGGGAAGTTCAGAATTAAAGCTGTCTCAGTCCTTACATCCCATTGTTGCAGCTGTCCTGAGAATTCACTAAGGGATTCTGAAGCCTCAGCTGGAACAACGTACATTAGGCCCAGTCCTGTACGATGATGAATTCAATAAGGGTATGTCTCCACAGCTGCTGGGAACGAATTGTGCAGCCAGGGTTGACAGCCTCGCGCTGGCAGGGCTCGGGTTAGCACACTAAAAATAGCTGTGTAGACACTGCTTTGGTGTTCTGGGTTGGGCTACAGCTGGGGCTCAGAAGACCTAGGGAGGGAGTGGGCTTCAGAGCCTGAGCTCCAGCTGTAATGTCCATGTTGCTATTTTTAGCCTGCTAGACCTAGCCCCACTAAAAGACGGTTACTCACCTTCGTAACTGTTGTTCTTCAAGATGTGTTGCTCATATCCATTCCAATTAGGTGTGCGTGCGCCACGTGCACGCTCGTTGGAAGATTTGTATCCTAGCAACACTCGGTGGGTCAGCTGGGCGCCCCCTGGAATGGCGCCTCTATGGCGCTGGATAGATACCCCTGCCGACCCAACAGCCCTTCAGTTCCTTCTTGCCGGCTACTCTGACAGAGGAGAAGGAGGGCGGGTTTGGTATGCATATAGCAACACATCTCGAAGAACAACAATTACGAAGGTGAGTAACCGTCTTTTCTTCTTTGAGTGCTTGTTCATATTGATTCCAATTAGGTAATTCCCAAGCCTTACCTAGGCGGTGGGGTCGGAGCGAGATGTTGCAGAATGCAAAACTGCTGAGCCAAATGCTGCATCATCTCTGGACTGTTGAACCAATGTGTAATGTGAGGCAAATGTGTGAATCAATGACCAGGTAGCTGCCCGACATATTTCCTGGATGGGGACGTGGGCCAGGAAGGCAGCAGATGAAGCTTGCACCAGAGTAGAGTGGGCGGTGAGGTGGCTAGCCAGAACATGAGCCAATTCATAGCATGTGCAAATGCAGGATGCTACCCAAGATGAAATCCATTGGGAAGAGACTGGTAAGCCTTTCATCCCGTCTGCGACAGCTACAAAGAGCTGAGGTGACCTTCAGAAGGGTTTGGTTCTCTCGATATAAAGGGCTAGAGCCCTGCGGATGTCCAGGGTGTGTAGCTGTTGTTCCCGACGCGATGACTGCAGCTTCGGGAAGAAGACTGGGAGGAAGATGTCTTGGTTGACATGAAAGGCAGACACCACCTTAGGGAGGAAAGAGGGGTGTGGTCGCAGCTGTACCTTGTCCTTATGGAATACAGTGTACGGGGGGTCCGCTGTCAAAGCCCAAAGCTCAGATACTCGTCTCACTGAAGTAATAGCGACAAGGAAGGCTGTCTTCCAGGAAAGGTACAGCAGTGAGCAGGTAGCCAGTGGTTCGAAAGGAGCACCCATAAGCTTGGCTAGCACCAGGTTTAGATCCCAGGTAGGGGTCGGACGTCTAACTTGAGGATACAAACGTTCCAGTCCTTTGAGGAACCTTGAGACTATAGGGTGAGAAAAGATTGATCAGTCATTTTCCCCCAGATGGAAATGGCTGCCAGATGCACCTTTATGGAAGAGACCACTAGGCTCTGCTCTTTTAGGGACCAGAGGTAGTCCAGGACAGTGGGAACGGATACCTGCCTGGGGACTAAATTACGCTGAGCGCACCAACACTTCCACTTGGCGAGATATGTCATCCTAGTGGAAGGCTTCCTACTGCCCAAGAGCACCTATTGGACTGAGGCAGAGCAACGCAACTCAGACTGGCTCAACCACGCAGCAATCAGGCTGTGAGATGAAGGGACTGCAGGTCCGGATGGTGAAGCCTGCCGAAGTCCTGTGTTATGAGGTCCGGCCAGAGTGGCAGGGATATTGGGTTTGCCACTGAGAGGTTGAACAACGTGGTGTACAAGTGTTGCCTCGGCCACGCTGGAGCAATCAGGATCAGGTGGACGCTGTCCCTGTGGAGCTTGAGTAGGACTCTGTGGACGAGTGGAAACGGTGGGAAGGCGTAAAGTAGATGCCTCTTTCACGGGATCAGGAATGCGTCTGAGAGGGAGCCCGGGGAGCGTTTCTGGAAGGAGCAGAACACCTGGAATTTCCTGTTCTCTCAGGAGGCGAATAGGTCTACGTGGGGAAACCCCCACTTCCGGAAAACAGAATGGATGACGTCCGGGCAAATCGACCACTCATGAGACAGGAAGGATCTGCAGAGGTGATCTGCCAGGGTGTTCTGGACTCCTGGGAGAAAAGACGCTACCAATTGGATGGAGTGGGCTATGCAAAAGTTCCAGAGGTGGACGGCTTCTTTGCAAAGGAGGGAGGAGCGTGCTCCACCCTGCTTGTTTATGTAAAACATGGACACTGATACACAACGGCCTTGCAGATGGTCTCGAAACATCTGCCATGCTAGGCGAACTGCTCTCAGCTCCCGCACATTGATGTGTAAAGCCAGTTCTTGAGGCGACCAGAGGCCTTGAGTGCGGAGTCCCCCAAGGCGTGCACCCCAACACAGAGATGACACGTCCGTGGTTAGGGCCATTGAGGGTTGAGCTGGGTGGAATGGCATCCCTGCACAGACTAGAGTGGGGTCAGCCAACAGGTTAGGGAGCCCAGAACCTTCCTGGGGATAGTGAGCACCAAGTCCAGGCTGTCTCTGCGTGGTTGGTACATTGAAGCAAGCCAGGCTTGAAAGGGACGGAGGCGTAGCCTGGCGTGCTTGGTCATGAAGGTGCAGGAGGCCATGTGACCTACTAGGCTGAGGCAGGTGCACACCAATGTTGTCGGGAAGGTTTGAAGACTTCGGATTAATGCAGCCATTGTCTGAAAACGCAACTGCAGGAGGCAGGCTCTGGCCAGACTGGAGTCCAGAACCGCTCCAATGAAGTCTTCTTTGCGAGGGCATGAGGGTAGACTTTTCCGTGTTGATCATGAGACCTAGGCTCCTGAAGAGGTCTCTGACGATGTGCAGGTATTGTAATACTTGCCATTGGGAAGTCCCTCGAATGAGCCAATCGTCGAGATATGTGTAGACATGTACTTGATGACGACGGAGGGAGGCAGCGACTACAGCCATGCACTTTGTGAAGACACCCGGAGCTGTAGAAAGGCCAAAAGGAAGTACAGTAAACTGGAAGTGTTGGTGCTTGACCACAAAACGGAGGTACCGTCTGTGTGGTGGGTAAATTGCAATGTGGAAATACGCATCCTTCATATCGAGGGCGGCATACCAGTCTCCCGGATCCAGCGACGGGATAATGGTCCCCAGGGATACCATGCGGAACTTCAGCTTTATCATGAATTCATTGAGTTCTCGCAGGTCTAGGATCAGTCGTAGACCTCTCTTTGCCTTGGAGATTAAGAAGTAGCGGGAATAAAACTCCTTGCCTCTCATGTCCTTTGGCACCTCCTCTATGGCTCCCATGGCTAGGAGTGACTGGACCTTTTGTAGGAGGAATTGCTCATGAGAGGGGTCCCTGAAGAGGGACGGGTAGGAAGGGTGGGAAGGTGGGTTGAGGCAAACTGGACCTCTTCCACCGTGCGCAGGACCCAGCGATCTGAAGTTAGCTGGGACCAGGCAGGGAAGAATCGGGAGAGGCGGCTGAAAAAGGGAGGAGAAGGATCTGGTGGGGTAACCGGTGGGCCGTCCTCAGGCGTCCCATCAAAAGTTCTGCTTAGGCCCCGCTGGTGGTTTAGGGGGCACCTGATTTTGAGCTCCTTGAGGGCCAAACTGTCTTCGACAATTCCCCCTGCCACGCCTTCTAGTAACGTCCTGATGCAGCCTAGTCTGGGCTTAAGGACGGTGTAGCTGGGGCGTGAAGGTCCTGCGTTGGGTCACTGGCGTGTGCATACCCAGTGAGAGCATTATAACGCGATTGTCCTTCAGACTTTGCAACCTGGGGTCAGTCTTGTCTGAGAAAAGGCCCTGGCCTTCAAAGGGTAAATCCTGAATAGTTTGTTGCAATTCAGGGAGAAGGCCGGATACCTGGAGCCAGGAGATACGCTTCATCGTTATTCCTGATGCCAGAGTTCTGGCTGCAGAGTCCGCTGTATCCAGAGAGGCCTGGAGGGAGGTTCTCACTACCTTTTTCCCCTCCTCAAGTAGGGCCATGAATTCTTGACGGGGCTCCTGCGGAAGAAGCTCCGTAAACTTCCCCAGGGACACCCAAGTGTTAAAGTTATACCTACTTAGGAGGGCTTGTTGGTTCGCCACCCTAAGCTGGAGGCCCCTGGCTGAGTATATTTTGCAACCTAGTAGGTCCATACGCCTAGCCTCCTTTGACTTAGTAGCCAGGGCTGGCTGGCTATGACGCTCCCGTTCGTTCACTGATTGGACAACTAGAGAGCAAAGAGGCGGGTGAGTGTAGAGATATTCGGACCCCTTTGAGGGGACCATATATTTTCTGTCTACTCCCCTAGCTGTAGGTGGAATTGAAGCTGGGGATTGCCAAATGGTGTCTGCATTAGCTTGTATAGTGCAGATGAACGGAAGAGCGACTCTGGTAGGTGCATCAGCCGATAGGATGTCCACGACTGGGTCCTCTATTTCAGGGATCTCCTCTACCTGAAAGTTCATATTCTGAGCCACTCGGCGCAAAAGGTCCTGATGGGCCCTGAGGTCAATTGGTGGAGGGCCTGAGGAGGATGTCCTCACCACCGCCTCATCAGGCGAGGAGGAGGAGGAGAGGCCCGGGATCAAAGGGTTTTGTGGTTGCTCCTGCACTTGATGGGGCGTCATCTACATCCAGTGGAACCTCAGCAACTGCAGATGGTATTGGCACCTCGTCCATGCTTGTGGGTGGGGGGCGGCTTACTGTCGCCTCTGGTGCCCGGTGTTCTGATGGGGCTGATCGTTGAGCCACTGATGGTGCACCTTGGCTTTGGTGGTATGCCCACAGTGTTCAGAAGGACCAGTGATGAGGCCCTTGCTCGTGGCTCTGTCTCTCCGAGAATATATGGCTGGGGACGTCAGAGTCACGCTCCTGATGATAGGATGCACTACCAGCCTGCGATGACACCGATGTGTGTCTGGAAGGCCACGGCGGTGCCAATAGGCCCTGAGAGGGCACCACTGATCTCGACGCTCGGGCCCGGGGCAATACCGGGGAGCGGTACCGGGAGCTATAACGGTACCGCGAGCGAGACTGGGACCTTCTACCGTATCGGTGCCAGGAAGTTGACTGAGATCTAGAGTCCCTTTGTCTGGAGTGACTGCGGGATACACAGTGCCGAGATCGGTGCTGTGAGCCAGATCAGTACCACAAGTATGTGTTTGGTGAACAAGATGTTGAACGGTGCCGCGAGTGCGACCGGTGCCGCGATGGACAGCGGTGCCGGGACTGTGAGCGGTGCTGAGAGCAGGAACGGCATGACTGAGAGTGTCTCCGAGACCGGGATCTTGAACAATGTCTCTCTGGTGGACCAACGGAAGGAGGCCTTACCATGGCCGGCTTGCCGATGGATTGTGTGACCCATTGTGTGCCGATGGATTGTGTGGCCGGGGGTTGAGGCCATGTTGACTCCGTCATTGCGATGAGCTCCCTTGCAGTGGAGAAGGTCTCTGGCGTAGAAGGGACGGCAAGCTCTACCACAGCATGAGCCGGGGAGCTGTCAGGAACCGGACTCGATGGCCTTTGTGGGACCAGAATCGACAGTGCCGAGCTTGGCAGAGCTGCAATCTGTGGAGTCGCAGTCGACGATGCCTCAGCAGATGACGGTGCCGGACGAGCCATCTTGGAAGAGCGCTCCTTCCATGCAGCCAAAGTTGAGGCACTTCCCGAGCAGATGTCAGTGCTGGTAAGGGTCAGTGCCGGGACTCCTTCTCGGTACTGGAGTGGTCCGGTGCCGGAGGGCCACTCCTTACCGAAGCAGTCTGTTGGGCGCTCGGCGACGACACTGCAGGACTAAGTGTTGACTCCATGAGGAGCTGCTTCAATCGAAAGTCCTGCTCCTTCTTCGTCCTCTGTTTAAAGGACTTGCAAATGCGGCACTTATCAGGAAGGGGGGATTCCCCTAGGCACTTGAGGCAGGAGTCGTGGGGATCCCCTACTGGCATCGGCTTTTGGCACGCCGAGCACGGTTTGAATCCCAGTGCCTTGGGCATGGGCCCGCAGCGGAGTGGAGGAAAGGGACTAATCCCCCCCCTGAACCTTATACACTAACTATAAAGATAAGGACTAACTAAAACTACAAAACTCGAACTATAGACACAGTAACAGTAAAGAACTACGAGTAGCTAGGGATGTAGAGATCAGCAAAGCCGCGCTCCACAGTTCCAACGACCGTCACGGGCGGTAAGAAGGAACTGAAGGGCCGTTGGGTCGGCAGGGGTATATATACAGTGCCATAGCGGTGCTACTCCAGCGGGCGCCCAGCCGACCCACTGAGTGTTGCTAGGGTAAAAATCTTCCAATGAGCATGCATGCGGCGCGCGCACACCTAATTGGAATCGATATGAGCAAGCACTCGAAGAATACATATTTGTCAACTTGGGATGTGAGACTCACTGTGCAGACATACCCACTGACTCATTACGTAAACTCCAATTATATACAAAATGAACAAGTCTCTGCAAAATAAAAGTGCACTGATATTTGCTCTTTTTGGGGGGGGGGGGAGGTTAAGAACTAATTGCAATATTCTGTGTAGCAAGCTAATAAGAAACAAGATTTAGCCCCTCTGGCCACTTTGACCAAATTGCTGTGAGCTGCCTTGACTGACTCCTGACCTTCATGTAATTCCACTCTGATCCTCACTCAATTCTCCTGAAGCTGCTCTGACCGCAATTGTATTCCTCATGCTGCTCTAAGCGTACTTCAAGCCTTCCCATTTGGCACCCATTCTTTCTCTGCTTCTCTAATACTTCCTCCTTCATACACCTGTGATACATATGCCTCTCTCTGCAACCCTAATTTCCTGCTCCCCCATCCTCATCTCAGCTAGCACAATATTGATCTGAACTCCCTTATCCTCAGCCATTCTGCTTAGATCCCTTCTCTTTTCCCCCATGCAGCTCCAGTGCTCTCTCTTCCCCGTCCATGCCACTTTGATGTTCTCTACTTCCATTTGTACCGTTTTGATCCACTTTCAGATTCCCCAGAGCCACAACAATCTTCCTTGAGCCTCCTTTTGCTGCTCTGATCCTTTTCTGCTTCCCTTATGTGGCTCCAATTATCCTTCAACATTTCTGTGCCCCTCAAATCCCCTGAATTTCAGCTATGTAACATATACTTTTCTTAGTATGTGTACTACCAAAATCAGTGGGAATTTGCAGCTTAAAAAAAATGATAGGTCTGCCATTGAACATTAATGCGATTTTAAAAAATTAATGTTAAGTGCTTAATACAGTCTCTTAGTAATAATTTTTCAAACCTGTATTTCCCATCTGTTTTTCACCGATTTTAGCTGACATTTTAACTGATTGCCTTCACAATTTCAGTTTTAAACATAGGTACATTATTAGAGCACACCAGGCAAGGAAGCACTAGAAACTGCACGACTATCATCCTCTTACACAATTTTGATTAAAAAGTTATATCTCAGTTAGTAATTTGTAGGCCAGGTTATGGTCTGATGCAAGTTCAAATGGCTTTTGTAATAATCCTTTGAAAAACAGGCCTTCTACTGGAGAGAGTGCAGGGCCTTCAACTACAGTAGCACTACGGCACCACTATAAAATTGTGTGTTGTTTTTGGAATCTCATGTCTAGATTGCATGCAATGTGCATTAACTATGTGTGCTATGAGACCAGGAGTTTATTTTAATACTTATTCATTAGAGGGAGGATTGGCAGCTAGAAACCTGTGGAGTGAAGTACCTCTGCCTTTGCCAATGGGATGCAATAACTGGCATACAAACAAAGAAGTCCATAATGTTTAGTGACTTGTATGGGGATATCTGCTTACAAAACAGAAACTCTTTTACATTTCTTAAGTTCCCAGTTTTAGGAGGAAATTTATTTTAAAAGGACCTTTCTCTCTATCCAGTTAAATACAGGACTAGGTATTTTTCATAAATAAAAGCTTTCATACTAACTGCTGGTTCAAGTACATGTTCACTTAACTTTCCTCTCTGTTTAATACTATGCTGCATCAGCAAAAATTCAGCAAGGGACATTAAATATCAAATGTGCCAGTTTTGTAACTATTAAGTACTTCATTAGATTCTGTTTTGGAAACTGCATTAATGAGAATTTTTATACAAAAGGGTATGGCATATTTGGCATTGTTTAACTCTACAACATAGCCCTGACCAAAAATCACATTTTAACATACTATAGTGTATATCTTTTTAAAAAACAAATTTAAGTTACTTTTTTTCCCCACTTGTCTTAGAGAATGTGTGCATCCCTGTAAATGCTGTAACCTCACCCCCTTCTGTTTAATTGTCTAAAATAGTTCTTGGAGGTAGGACCAGAAATATAAAAGGAAAAAAAGCTCTTCGAAATTAAGAGACAAAACAAGTCAAATTTGTCCATGTTCAAGTTCCAAGATTTCCATCCATTTCTGTTGTGTTATAATGCTGGTTAAAAAAGAAACCTTATCCACATATGTCCATGCATGCATACAAAATACATGTACATACAGATGAATGACTGCTACACAATTTCTTCTGTCTGTTTATATTAGCACATACATAGTTAGATTTTTCAGCTGCTATATATTTCTGTTACTATCTGTTAGAGAGGAAAACCTTATACTTCAGCAAAGGGAAAAAAGGAGAGAAAAAATAAATTAAAACTGTGTTTAAAATGTATGATCTAGCCTAACCTTTACTCCATTAGGGAAAATATGCCTGCAAAAAAGATTAAATACAAATTTGCTTTGCTTTTAAACCTACTTAAGAAGCACCTATCCTATCTGTCCATATAAATTCCAATGGAAAACATGATGACATGCAATTACTAATCTCAATGTACACAGCTATGCCTCGGGGACTTGGTGGTTCATATTTTACTGTTCTGTAATCAAATACAAAACTAATGAGTAAAAATATGCTTCCTCCAATAAATTCCCAGCACCTGGACAAGTGTCTGACAGGGAAATGGAGGATGCTCACACAAAATTCATTCTGCAAAGCTATTAAAGTGTTATACTTGCCAACAAGTGTTCATTAAACAAGAATGAAGGATCTTTATGCCAGTTTCTTACCAAAGGCTTTTTAATATTTTAATGGAGAGTAAAGACTATTTATCTGAACTCTGATCAGTTAACGTCCAAATCTGTTATGAAGAAACAAGGAGTCCTTTATAATACCTTTCATAAAAATCCACTTTGCAATGCTTCAAATAAAGACGAAGGACTGTAAAAGATTATGCTGCATATAAACAAAATCAGTATCATTTTGAAATTATATGGTTATACCTGGAACTCCTTAGCACATGAGAATCATGTTGTATTTTTATTTAAGGAGTGGTTAACAACATCCATGATACAAATGAAAAATAGGATTAGAGGTGACTTTACTTGTACAAGAGCTTCTTCAGGCCGCAGATGCGGGGGGATAGGGGGTGGGGAATGGAATGGGTCTGATGAAAGACGTGGGAGGCTAACAGAATGTACAAAGCTAAGCCAGATATCTGTTTGGGAAACAAAAGCATTACAAGAGGTGACGGGGAAGGCTGGATCGATGGTACCTACAAATAAGTTTATCTAATAGAATCAAAGTTTAAAACCAAACCAAACCAACATTTAGTATATCTTACAAAAAGTAAGAACTAGACTGTACAATAAAAGCTAGAAATGGCTGCTTAGTCAGGAAATATAGATCAGGATCCAAACTTGCCAATCTTTTTTGAAGGGTGGTGGCAGCTTGGATTCAGGGTTTTGGCTCAGCCCATCAGAGATCCAAGGGAGCAGCCATATAGTTTGGATCATTATTTGAACTTCCCCAAAGCTTGGAGTGATTAAATCCAGGGTTGTAGCCTAGGCTTATCTCTAACTAAAGAGGTGATTGTTATAATTGTACATGCAGGGCACTTAGGCCCCAGTCCAGCAAAGCACTTCAGCAGCATGTGCTTAACTTTAAAATGTTTTGATGGTTCAGGGGCTTAGTGTTTCATCCAAGCTCTATTAAAGCCAATGGAAAGACTCCCATTAGCTTCAGTGGGAGGTGGATGCAGTCATCACACAGCATCTCCCAGTCTCTGTGTGCTTTACGGTTCAAACAGATTTCAAAGCAGCATCATGTACTTAAACAAAAAAGAACTTTCTGAAGAGAAATAGGAAGCTGCTTATGAGAATATGGAGCACAAACTCTAGTGGCCAAACTTTTAAAAACAATTAAAACTACTAAAGTAACAATGTGCAACCATGTATTTACATGTGTAAGTACCCAACTGTGCACACAGTTTTTGGGTTGTGTGTATGTATTTATATGTGTCACTATGTATGTATGCTCATATTTTGAAGGCATAATTAAAAATTTACAAAAATGGCATTAAAAGCTGTAGTTCTGAATGTCCCTGAATTCTGCTTAAGGTAAAAGGGGTGGGAAACAAAAATCAATAGACCATGATTAGGTTTAGGGTTAGATGGCAACTAACAGTGATGCATATATCCATAAAAAAAAAGTACTGTATTGTGGAAAAAGGTACTTTTAAGGAGCATAAAACTTAGGGTTTAACAGGGTGTAAAGCTGCCAGAAAAGGATTTGTGAGGTTGGGAGATAGTTTAATGCTTATTAATTAGAACAGAATTGGCAGCTACAAATCCGAGTGAGGTATCTCTGCCAGTAGAATACATTAACTGGCATACAAACAAATAAGTTCATATTATCCCTCTGATTTACTCAAGGAAGAAGTGGCTTCTCTGTCATCATCAAAGTTTGCTCTCTGTACAGGTCTGGAGTGCAGTACTTCCAAGAGGGAAATCAATGAACAGACTCAAGGCTATCTGACAAAGCTCAGACTTATGCTGGACCATACGTCAAGATGGGCCTGCTGGCAGAGATTACTGGCAGATGGGAAAATATTAACATTAAGCATGCAGTCCTGCTGCCACTGGAGTTTTACCCTTAAGTTCCGTGGGAATAGGCTAAAGCCCCTGAGATCAAATCTAATGTCTTATCTATTAGTTGCTGCCTTGACTGTAAATTTGTTTGATATTTAAAGAATATTTTAATTGATTTTTTGTCAATACAGACATATATAGAAATTCAATAGAGTAAGAAAGATCAGCAAGGTACAAACAACTCAAAAAATAAACCACAAAAAATAAATAAGGAAAAACTAAAATGATTTTTCTCCTCCAGTTCCTATTTTCACTTCAACTAATGCTAAGATGTGTATCTGCTATTCCTTCATAATGCAGATGAATTCTTGATCAGAACTAATTAAACTTAAGCTATATTAGCATTCATTTTGTATACTACATTCATAAAATGAATCTTTGGTCATTTCCTTTGGTCAGTTCAGAAAACTTTAAGCATGAGTAGTTCTAGCAATTTCAGTAAGGCTACTCATGTACTTAAGCACATACTTAGGTGCTTTGTCGAATTGGGCCCTGTAATCTCACACATTAACACATTAATCAATTCAGACTAGAAACTTTTAATTGAACCTTCCTGGTAAAGCACCATGTACAATTATGGAGCTATATAAGTAATATTTAATAATGATCAAACGTGTGAAGGATTCTCTTTGTCATATCTTCAACAGATATGGGCATCCAGGAAACCCACATTTAAACAGATGAGAGAAAGTCCAATAAGTTATCTGCATGACTCTAAACTGTATTGACTTCAGTTATGCCTCTGTTCCTGTTATGCTACTGAGGTCTAAGATCCTGCATGTTGCTAAAATTCCTATTTACTTCAGTCTTCCATCTTGCCCTTGCTGGACTGACAGGGTGACTTGGGTAAGAGTATTCTGCAGTAAACAGAAAACCTTAGAGAATGGGATAAAGTTGAGACCTATTGCATTAGTTGTACTCTTTGGGATGACTGGCACATTTCCAAAATTGACTCAGGCAGACCTTAATCACTAAGTACAGCAAATCTATTGAGTAATCCTTCATATGTCACCATTACACTCAGTTCCCTCCTTGTCCCATTGCCTTTTCCAATGGAGTGGGTCTTCTCTCAGTTTTAAGCGGTACATTAAACAAAAACAAAAGGAGATTCACCAGATAGTTGTATTAACTGTGCCCTCATTATACTGTTAAAGTAATGTCTTATACCAGTCAGACCACCGTTATGAAGAACCACAAAGTGCACTACTAATATTCATTACTTCAGCCTGACAGGCACCCCAAGAGGTCGGCAAGAATTACTATCTGCATTTTACAAATGGGAAACTTATGTACAGAGAAGGTATGTAATCTTGGGCAAATCACTGAGGCCTTGTCTATACTACCGCGGTAAGTCAACCTAAGTTATACTACTCTAGTTACGTGAATAACTTAACTGAAATTGACATAGCTTATGTTGACTTACCGCGATGTCTACACCACACTATGTTGATGGGAGATGCTCTACCGCTGACTTCCCTTACTCTTCTTGGGGAGCTGCAGTATCAAGAGAATTGATTTAGTGGGTCTTCACTAGACCTGCTAAATCAACACTGCTGCATTGATCGCAGCAGTGCCAATCTACCAGTAAGTGTAGATATGACCTGAGTGAATCACTTCCAGGGACCTGAGTCTTTTGAGTTTCAGGTCCTGTACTTATCAGGTAGCCTGTGATCACTCCCTCTAAATCAGAAGAACGTGATGGAATATTTCTAATGTATGGAAAAACCAGGCTGAAGAGTCATATTAATGAATTACATATTCAGGTCAATAATTTGTTCTGAGTCACAACATGCATATGTGGTCTAATTTTAAATCTCAGAGGATACTACAGTAGTTCCCTAAAACCAAATTTTTAAAGATAGGGTAGTCTGTTCCTCCAAACACTCATCTTTAAACTATGGGACTCTTCCAGCAGCTTCACATTTGAATGGTAGGGGAGCAGGATGGTCTCTCTTTCCACAAATATACTGCTTTATATATGAAAATGCCAACATGCTTGTTGGCCCATAGTCAATGAATAAATAGAAGGTGACACTGAAGGCTGGGAACAAGTGAGATATGCATAGAAGCAAAATGACTAACAACCAGCAAATCCTACTGTAGCATTCACTATGAAAGAAGACCAAACTCCATTTTTTACACATAGATTTGCAAAGTGAAACTGAATAGAAATAGGCTACAAAACACTCCCCCCCCCCAATAAGCCCAACAGATTGTTTTCATACTAAAACCTGAAATAAAGATGAGCCTTGTCCCTGTACATTAAAATGTCTTACCTTATAAGGAAGCTTTTGACAGCACTAGATTAAACTCACAAAAGCTAATGAAGATTCTTCCTTAATACACATTTCTTTTTTCCAGTTTGGACTTGAAGTGACAACATTACAGAAATACCCTGCAGGTTTTTAGTTAAATAGCATCCTATAAAACAATGTCCTCTTGTCAGTCACCACTAATTCAGCAGAAGTCAAGCTATAAATCTGTCCAAAGGCCAGCAAAGTGCTTAACTTGGCACATCCCTAATAAAATTAGGAATGTAAGTTTACTACATGAACCTTAAGCAGGTTTGGCCAAGATATTGAGATTTTTGCTTATGGCAACCGTGGCTAATGTGGATTGGTATTTTCATTATAATGCACCCCACAGCATTTCCCAGCATTGTCTCAGGTTTCCAAATTGGACAATAATTTCCTACATTATTTGACATATCACTAGGTGTTTCGGCTGAAACTCCATCACTAAAGCTTCACACACTTTAACGTACTTAAAGACAGTAAAGACTTTTCATAATGCTAATTCTGCTGAATAAATGAGGGCAAATTAATTAATACTTCTATTAATGTAACCTGATTTCATTTTGTTCAAGTACAGAAGCACTTACAAGCTTTTAACCCAAGCTCAGATATATTGTTTCAGCTGAAGGCAATTTTGAGAAGTGATTTGTACTGTAATAAGCTGAAAATGCTTGTTAAGAAAAACAGTACGATTTGGGGTTCTAGAATCTAAATTTTGTTGTTTTTAATACAATATACATTTTGATTGCCCAGACACTGAACATCTCGTTAGAATATTTTATAAAATACTGGCATGTTGTAGCTCCTTTCTCCCTTTTTATGTTAAAGAAACATTCCTCCTTCAGTGGTGAAATATTATATTTCTGGCCACCAGAAGAGAATGTTCTTGTGGTCTTTTCTGGCCAAGGGAGTTCATGCTGGCCAAGGGAGCTTCTGGTTACTAGTGGCTGCCACGACATGAAGGCGCCACTCCGCATATTACATTATACCCACTCCAAGCATAAAGGCACTATTTAACTTGCTGCATTCTCAACCTGTGAATGTATAGAGTCACTAAAGTTCACATCATGAAAAATACAACATACTGTGCAAAAGAGGTATGATTGATGCCCACTGAGCAGACTGTTTATCAGACAAACACATTTTGCAAACTTTGATATAAATTGTTAGTTTTCTTATCTCACTGACAATGTAAAACCAGTACCTTTGCAGAAACTTCCCAAAAACTCTTTAACGACCTCTAAACAACATTATCTTATCATCATCTAACTCTCTACTATAATAAATCATTTACAAATACGCTAAAAGAAAAACTGATATTAGAAATATGGATTTATTTTCTATAACTATAGACTTCAAGATGTGGGGAGCCTTCCAGAGGAATTGTGTGATGCTAATAAAGCACTGGGACAAAGTTCCTCCTCTACCTTCGTAGGTCCTGCGCTTATTGGTAGATTTGCTCACCTCAGTGATCTTCCCTACAGACTGGGTCAACTCCTCCTGTGTCTGATCAGGAGTTGGGAGGTTTGGGGGGAACCCAGACCCGCCCTCTACTCTGGGTTCCAGCCCAGGGCCCTGTGGATTGCAGCTGTCTATAGTGCCTCCTGTAACAGCTGCATGACAGCTATAACTTCCTGGGCTACTTCCCCATGGCCTCCTCCAAACACCATTTTATTCCTCACCACAGGACCTTACTCCTGGTGTCTGATAAGGCTGTACTCTTAGTCCTCCACAGCACACCCTCTCACTCTCAGCATCTTGCACGCTCTTTGCTCCCAGCTCCTCAACACACTTCCTCTCCTCTGGCTCCCCCCCTCCCTGACTGGAAGTGAGCTCCTTTTTAACCAGAAGATGCCCCCATCTTGATTAGCCTGCCTTGATTGGCTGCATTTTGTTCTAATCAGCCTGTCTGCCTTAATTGGTTCTAGCAGGTTCCTGATTACTCTAGTGCAGCCCCTGCTCTGGTCACTCAGGGAACAGAAAACTACTCAGTCAGTGACCAGTATATTTGCCCTCTACCAGACTCCTGTACCCCACTGGCCTGGGTCTGTCACAGCACTCAACACCCTCAGCGCTTGTGGGCATATTGTAAGAAAAGACTTTCTATTGAGATTTGTTCTTCCTCAATAGAGAATTAAGAAATGAATTTCGGTAATTAGGTCCTTGTGAATCGGGAAATTGTGCAACTACTTGTTGGAATTTCCTTCAAGACCTTTTCCACTAGGCTTATTCAGAACACTCATCCAGTTCTCTGGAATACAAAACTTGGTTCGAATCTGGACACATCATTGAGGTTTTTTTACTGAAATTTTTAAAGTTACACCTGAGGTGATCAGACTCAGGTGTAAAGGGGCTGATGAAGGTGTACCATAACTCTAAAGTACATAATTATAAAATTAAATTATATACATTGTTTTAAAACAGACTAACACGTGCATTACATTTCACATTGCATCACATGCTTTATGACTGACTTACTTTTTTTGTGAATCAATCCGTGTATAGGTCCTGAGTTTTCTATGAGCTACAAAGTGTGCTAGTAAGCAAAGCTGCAACTGCAAATTTATCACACATTGCACTTTTTCTTACTTTTTACTTATTTACTAGCTACCTATTATTTACAAGCCCACTTGTAAATTCATACCTTGTCTATTGCTAACCTCTGTTTCCTTACTTAGTTTTCTTTCATTGTTCATGCAAGGCCTATACTACTTTGCACACACAGTACTCGTGTCTGCATGTGCTAATTCACATTGGGTACACACACCAGACTACAAAGGTGTATGGCTTTGTAAGTTCAATGTCAGGACTGGATAAGCACGTACTACAGTTTGCACACAAAGGAGGCACACATTTTGTATACACACAGATGCACACAGAACTGATTACTGGAAATCAGACTATGACACAATATGCTGGATACTTAATGACCTAATCTGAGTTTAACTAATACTTCAAAACGTGTTTTATGAACCTTTTCTCAAATGAAATTCCTAATTTTCATCAACTGTGTTTTCACTCCTTTTTGTTTGTTTTTCACAAATAGTCTAGAAAACGTGTTCAGTAACAAAGCAGCAAATTTTAAGTGATTAGGAAATCTGCAGAGAACATGCATTTCTAACTCAAAATTAAATTAAATTATTTGATTTGAAGAGTTATGCTTGTCAAGTCAGGGAACAGAAACAATACCATGTGACCTAACTTCCTAATCAAAACTTATCAGCTTCTCTCAAAATCAAATATTTTCAAGGATCTGCCTGAGACCAAGAATTCCTCACTGAAATTATTCTCAGAATAATTTCAAATAATGACTACATTCATGAAAATTGCCAGGTGTAGGACAAGCTGAAAAGAGAATCAGATGTAAAATTTGTCAAATTAATTATCTGCTGTGAACTATTCATGAAACTCTGGACATAATACTCTCAGAATTATGACATAACGTGCCAAGGTAGCTTTTGATTTTGAACTTGTAAAATTTCATTTAAACAATTACCAAAATTTGTAAGTGTAACAAATTCATCACAGGTTTGTTAGCAGTGTTTGAACTCAGGGTCTTAAAACACAGACCTCTATCACTTGAACTAAAGGAAAAACCCTATTAGATGGCAGCAGTTGAATGCTGTTATGCTCAGCTTGGACCTAGACACTTACTTAGAAGGGACTACAACACACAATTAACAAGCATGTTATATAGGCATAATCAAGTCAATGGCAGGTATATATGGAAGTTTGTGCATGCAAATCTAGAGGCCAAATTGAGGCTGATTTGAAAATGTGGTTCACTATACTTCATGATCATACATTTTAAAATCATTTTGAAGAGCTGGGTGAATCTACTGTTAGAGGAATTCTGGGGCCGTATTCTGTGCATCTAGACATCAAGTAACAAAGTTATCATAAAGCTGTCCTTTCACTAAGTCTCTTCTGAGCAGATTGTGAATGTGCTGTTTTCTAGTGGAAATGAGCAAGACAATGCAGAAAAATTAAGGGCTTGCAATTTTGCACATTTCTAGGATTCAACCTCTTTTGCATGTTTGAAAAGGATGAAGTTGGGGGGGGTTATATCACTTATTTTTGTTTTCCTTTCCATTTTCATGTTCTGGCTGTGACTATACGGGTGAGTGCTAAAAGACTTGGAGGAAGGTTGTCCTTGCAATATTTCTAACCATACTGGACACAAGACATTACAAAGACCCCACAGAAAGTCACCTCTCCTATTAGAATTCCAGCTGACTTTGCAGACTCAAAAATTACAGATAATTAGGAAAAACTTAGATTAAACATCTAAATTTATGAGTATGTTTCTAAATGATACCAGAAATTAAACTAGTTGAAATTAATCTCTAGGCCTGTCAGCTCTTTTATTAGCCTGCCTCTCATTTTCAGGAGGGTCGTGTTGGATTAATACATGCATATAAACAGTAAGGAAGTTTGAATCCAGAGCTGAACTTCACATTTCTTACCTGAACCAAAAACCCAGATCTGGACACCACAAACTTTGTTATGTTTGGATCTGAATTCAAATTCAAACTTTGAGACTATGACCAATCTTTAATTTTTAGGGCCATTTTTAAAGCATCTTTCTTTTTTGATGAAAGGTTTTTTACCATGTGTTAGAATGAGTCACTGAAAACCTCAAATGGTCCTTTGAAATGTCTCATTACACCAACAGACCAGCCTATTAGCATACTTTTGCCAAATGTGCAGTGGTTGTGTGATGTAGACAACGACTAGGTTGACATCTCCTACTAAACTAATTTTTCCTTGACCATTATCCAATATACATCCATCTATTCAAAGGTGAAAGGCAGGAGAATTAACCCTATGCTCCATCTAGTACCCGAAATCTTATGTACAAATATGGAAGTTATATAATCAAAACAAATCTTGCTTTAAAGCTGAAAAACCCTCACTGAGCAACATACTTCAATTTAATATAAATAATCATATGCAGGTCCTTATATTTTACAGCTCTACTTAATTCCAGATCATCCTATGGCAGACAGCACAGACATAAAACATTTCATCACAGTGTTTAGTTGGAGGTTTTGTAACTGCTTCTGTAATAGAACATCGTATTCAAATTCCTAACCATATTACTTACAATACTCTTTTGGATGTCAGGGTCACAAAACTGCACTGACATGACTAATTGAGACTGAACTGAGAACTATACAGGGGAGGGGCGGGGATGGAGAGAAAATGGAGATGCACTTTCTAAGGTCACATTTTACTGCAGATAAAACAGAAGTTAAATTACAAAGTATTTGTCAAGCTGCACTTGAAACTACAATAGCTCCCAACTCTTTGCTTTAGAAGACAAATGTTAAATTCTTTTCTTTTAGTATTTGCCATCTGAATTATCATCCTTAAAGCATCACCATGTTAAATACATGGTGGGGTGCGGGGGGGGGGGCAGGGAATGCTACAGTGTGTCATTAACCACCTTGGTTATCAAAACTTAATGAGCTCTGAAATGGATACAATCCCAATATTGCAGCTCAGCTCATAAAAAATGGAAAGTGATATTTTATTTGTGACCTACATCATTCGCATCTAAGAATTATGAAATTAGGACATTCTTCCACTTTTCACCTCTACTACCAATTCATTCATTGTTTTAGACATTGCCTATTCACCCAGTTGTTCAGGGTGTCCTAATCTGCATGTAAGGGAAACCTCTGGATTCTGCAGGTGTTCCTCTATTGTGTAAGATAGCAGTTACAAAAACTACTGTATTGTCTGTGACTCTTACATGTGAAGGGTGTCAGTGCTTAGTGAGTCTCTCTACACAATGAGTTTGACAATGGTTGGCAAACTTGAATATGGCCTAAGTTAAAATACAGTTTGGTTTGTCAAGAACAGAGAGAGTCAAGCTGTGTAATAACCATGTTAAAAGGAATCCTGCCTTGTGCATTCTTTAGTTCAGTCTCAATTATTTGTTTTAATTTGGAATATAAAGCACCCATACACAAGTTCTCAATTATTTAAAGTTATAAAACCACAATACAGATCAATCAGCTCACTCCTTCTACCAAACTACAGCACACTCAAACACCATCCCCATATACACTGACAATAGCTCAATCTACTTACCTCTCTGCAAAGGCCAGATGCAGAAAGTGTGACCTGCAGCCTGCTGTGAAGTCAAGTAAGCACAGTATTTTGGTCCTAACCTATAAATTGGAATACTGAGTTCTGGCAGTTTGGATGGGATTTGCTGTTACAGAAGCAGATTTTAAAAGATCGTTAATCTTGTTTCTGTTTGTAGGATTGTAATAACTAGCTCATGCTAGCTGAAGGCAAGTCAACAGAACCCACCCCAAGTTGCAACCAAGTTTGGGGAGCAGAGAACTAGGGCAATTCTACAGCTAGCTCAGCTGGAAGTGGTGAGCAAAGTACATCACTGTCAGGGAGGGATTTAGACAACCAATAAAGCCAACAAGTCTGATTACTGATATCCAAAGGGACGAACAGTGTCAGGATCCAAATGTGATTTGTCATTGCTGGGTACAACAGCAAGGTTGGAGTGCTCCAGGTTTTAACCAAGTTAATGGGTGTCACATTAGAAATAAAATAAGTGAAAAGCAGGAGGCTAAAAAGGTGAAATCTGACTCCAGCCAGCTTATATTCTACCAGGAAGTACTTAGACGTTTTCAGTAATTCTCACCTAGCAGATGATGAAGTCCTACAGTTCTCCTGGAGATATTCACTATATCATCTATACCATATGGCCTCATTTTATTGTATAATTTAAATAAAGCTGGTACACTGTCAGCAATAAGGTGTACACGACAGTGTGTAAATTGAAAAAAGAGAAACAGATGTTTTCTCCATTTCTTTGATTCAAATCTTCTGGCTGTGACTCCCATACAGCTCAAATTAAAACTTGTTTCTAATCGTAGAAATCTATTTGTAGGGGAGTGCTCCTCCTTCATTCACACCATCCAGTTAACTAACCACACAGCCCATCTCCTGGGCTAATTGGACTGCATTTCACGGACTCACAGGAGAAAGAATACCTATCTCATATACACACAAACATTTGATTTTGATGCTACTGTATCTTTTAAAATAGCTCCAAGTGTTCCTTTGATTAAAAGACAAGAATCAAGTCATTCAAAGTGTTGAGGAAATCTTTCTGGAAGGGTTTGCTAGTCTGATTTCCCCTAAGTAAAATACTGAAATCACATATAAGCCTTTCCCCCTGTCCAAGGGTGCTATTCTTTACTGGGCAGAAAAGCTCCCCTCTCCTCCTGTTGTGATTAGAGTAGGACTGGATTTTTGTGCCTTACTGTGGGCATCATGCTAGTTGCCTTTTTGGCGATAGAAAGGTTTTCTTTCCTCACTGCCAGTGTTACTAGATTTGCCTGTTACTTTGGGGTATGCTCATTTATTTACTTTGGGGAGGGGGAGTTCTGTAATTCTATCCACTGCTTGTGTCACTTGTGTTTTCATATGGAGCTCTACTTCTCCCTTCTGCAAGTCCCCTCCGGCCCCAGAATCAGATGAACACACACACACACACACACAGAGCAAGTCTGAGTGGACCAGGTCAATCAGCACTGTCAAGCTGCCACCCTTATATGCCGCTGGACTCAATAGACTGGGCCATGCAGCACTTGCAAGCTGCCACCCTTATATGCCACAGGGAGCACAACAGCATTCAGGACCCTGAACTACTACCATCACCTGGGAACCCCGCACCAGAATAGAGTAAGCCTGAGCAGGCTGGGTCGAACAGTACTTCCAGACTGCCACTCTTATATGTCCCTGGACTCAGCAGGCTGGGTCGAGCAGCACTTCCAAGCTGCCACCCTTGTATGTCACAGGTTCAGCGTGGCCTTATCCCCACTTTCACGTTACAATCATTCTGGTACTAACCACTTGATGAGCAAACCCCACAGTATTTTTGGACATTACAGGGATCTTTAGCTTAGGTAAGAGGTGCATTATTGCAGAGTAAATGGGAAAGCCAAAAACACAAAAGAGTAAAGTTCAGAGATGAGGGAGGGAAGCAACCAGCTTAACCATAAAAGTTATTTATTGAATAATAGTAACAATCACACAAGGAGAACTGAACAAACATAACAGTTACATTATTAAAGATTACAAAAGTCAGATATAGAAAACTATACCTGATCACAAGAGTCAGGGTTAAAAAAGTTCTACCTGAGGTAGAAAAGAAAACAGAGAAAGAGAGAGAGAGAGATAGGTCTCACCACCCCATGAAGCTGGAACTGGTCGGGATTCCTAGGTGATGGTGGTAGTTCAGGGTCCTGAGTGCTGGAGACAGGCAGAGCCCCCAGCACAATCAGTCAGGAGAAGATGAAGTCCCAGTGGAACTGATGCAGTTTGGATTCAGGCATCAGAACACTTACTTGAGCACGGATAAGGGTTTTTGTAGGGAAACAATGATGGTTCAAGGGAAACTGATGACTGTTTATGGGTAAACTGATGACTCAAAGGTTTTCTTTAGGCTAGATATAGGAACTCATCATTCCTGGCTATGGGTGATGTTCCTTCAAGGGAGCTCACAATGCAATGAGGCAGCTTCAGTATTTTGGATATCAATCAAGGATTCATTACTAGAATTGGTCTGATAACTGCTGAGGTGGGTGTGTGCAGGCGTAGGTTAACATCTGGAGCAGAGATCCCCCATCATGCAGTGCTTCCCTGCTTTTCTGGTCCCAGAGTTCAGTGCAGTTCTTGCCTTGGAATCTCTCTTCTCCATTCTGTAGGCTAATGGAAATGCCTCCCTGTCCTTGATGCAGATAAGGCTAGTGGAATTGCCTTAATCCTGTCACCCTTGTCAGGAAGGGTTTAGGTGCATCTTGCACCGCCTTTTCATTGCTCTCTCTGTCTTTCTTCTGATTGGTTTTGGTTCAAGCAGAGGCTAGGGGGCAGGGCCGGCTCCAGGCACCAGCTTAGCAAGCAGGTGCTTGGGGCGGCCACTCTGGAGAGGGGTGGCATGTCCAGGTATTCAGCGGCAATTCAGCGGAGGGAATTCAGAGTGAAGGACCTCCCACTGAATTGCCGCAGATCGCAATCACAATCGCAGCTTTTTTGGGGGGGGACTGGTTGGGGCGACAAAACCCCTGGAGTCCGCCCTACTAGGGGATGGGGGGCTTCATGAGTCAGACAGGCTGGATACTGCAACCTGGTTCCCCAAGAACACAGAGCTGACTGGTATCACCAGACTGGCTTAGCTTTTTTATCTTCCTCTCAGCAGCTCACGGACCTGCTGGGTAGGTTTGGTCATGAAATTCATTTTGTTGCAACTTGGCACGTGCCTAGTGCAACTACTCATTCAACAGGGAATCTGGTTCCCTTATAAATCAGAATTGCAGGCCAGTTAAGCGAAGGCATACGGTAAAGAAGGTGGGGCTCCTAAAGTCTGGTACAAATAAAGTCTATTATGACACACCCTACTAACCCACAGCCCAGTTAATTCTGAGCTCCCTATACCGCTGACTGCAATAAGAACTGAAAGTTCTCAATACCTGTGCAAACCATTCACCCTTCTGTTCCGAAAACCAAGGCAACCAAAATCAGTATCCACTTGAAATTTAGGCTGTAATTTTTCTTAAACTTCCTTGTTTGAAATCCAAATGACTAGATGATCTGTACTTTGTTCCTCCTTATCAATACCAAAGGCACAATGGCTCCAGTTGTTCATATAATCACTCTTAGAAAGGTTTCTGGGCTTTCACTGGTCCCCTGCAACTTTTAGAAAAAGCACGCCCATTTGTGCATCATTTCCATTTTTTGGCATAAAATGGCGATTCAGCTTTTTAAAAGTGATATTGTAGTTATTCTTCCCTCAGAAAGACAAGTGATTCATGCATGATTTCAGCTTCACTTCTCTTTGCATAAAAAGAATGAGAAGACCTGTACTTTATTGTTCTCCGTGTTATAAAACTTTATTCTGCTGAAAACTTCCTTCCAATCAGGCTTATAACTATGGGTTTATCAAACTGTTACTCTGTCTACCTGTCTTTGCTTACCTGCAGAACTCTCTGTAGAACTTTTCCTAGGCCACCCCCATCACCTGGCTTCTTCTTACAGTTTTGAAGACAACACTTGCACTCAGCCCATTCACCTGAGCAAAAATTCTTCTTGCCCTAAGCATGTAAAGGAATGAATTTGACCTAAGTATTCAGCGGGTTTCTTTTTGAAAACAGCAGCTTCTTTGACATTGTCAACATAAAGCAGAAGGTTGAATAAGAGATATACAAGCAGTTTAATAACAATGGCAAATAAAGACTCATTTTGGGTGGATTATCTACTCAGCAAGTTAGCTAACGGAGAATGCATCACTCCCTCCAACACACACATTACAATGTCTCTTGAAGAGATTATTTTTAAAGGCACAGGTGCCCACCTGTTTCAGTATCTTTAAGGTACTATACTTGTAACCTGCCTAGAAACAAAATATCCATAAGTATCTGGGGCAAAGGCACTGGACACAATATTGTGACCACAACCCTAAGAATTACATTGGTTTACTTATTCATTAGGTCTACATTTGTGATTCATGTTAACTTTATAATAGAATGTGAGACTCGTGTTCACAGACGGATGAACTAAAACACAGATCTAAATTAACATAAAAAAAACCAAAACACTCTTGGAACCAGTTGGTTCTTCCTTGTTTAGGGGAGCCAATTCCCTAGAAATGGGTGGGAATGAAGAAGAAACATCATCCCACCGCCCCTTCAACACTGGCCTCGGAAGCAGTACTAGTGCATCTGGAAAAGCAGTCTCCTGAGGTGCATTCTCAGACAGCTCTGCACAGCCCTCAACCCAGAACTGTGTGTCAGTCCCATGCAATCTAACCCCACATAGCACTTGTGCCGGTCTTTATTATAGTCAGTCAACTTAACTCTACCGTCAGTGTATGTGGCATGACAGAACTTACATGAAATGAATATTTGGCCAGTTGACTGAAACAAAAACAAACCAAAAAACAAACAAAACAAAACAAAAACAAAAAACAAAACCCTTCTGCTGTAAAGTATTAAATTTTGAAGAAAAAAAACTTAAAGAAATACAGATTCTTTCCTTGAGTTTCCCCCTTTCCTATCATAGAGTGAAGTTTCTCACTGAGAATCCATGTCATCATTCAGCTGTTTCTTCTGGCAAAGCCAGAGTCCAGAACAAAATCTTAATGAAAAAGAAACCAATAAATTAGAGCTCTTTGTGAGCAATTTGCCGTTAGTTCTATTCTCTCTGCCTATTAAGATTCTTTATTTGCTTCACCAAGAGATTTCTGCTGACAAGTCTATCCATTTGCTACTAGCCTAGATAAAATGCTAATAAACAAAATGTCAAAAAATGTATTCATACAACTTTCCCCCTTTTCATCAGGTCTGTTATTAAAGAGACCACAAAACTGAAGGTTAACAGCTGGTGAGTAAGGATGTTTTCTTTCCTACAGACTGGCCCCTATATTAGGCTGAAAACATTGTAGGAAAGAAGTATTTACAGTTCCCACGTTTCTCTCTTCATCTATGCAGGCACATATGGGAGAAAAACTGCAGAAATGCCCTTACTGAAAACTACTGTTGAATGAATGATAAATTTTCTACAAGATTTTTAAAGCAGCCTGTAGAATCCTATAGTTATTAGGAATGTAATTCTCTGCTAAATTCTAGAAAAAGGCTATCATTCTTTATCAAACTCTGTAAGTGTTGAGAGGAAACTCTATTGGACCCTATTTAATTACCAGAGAACCATGTTCATTTCACACCCTCATCCATCACTAATTCTACTGGACTTTCCTATAAGGTCGGTGTGAAGGGGCCATGAAGAAGAGAGTGGCTACTGTTTGATGGGGTAACCTCACCACCAGGGCTGCCTCCAGGCCCCAGCAAGCCAAGCGTGTGCTTGGGGCACTATGCCACAGGGGGCGCTCTGCCGGTCACTGGGAGGGCGGCAGACGGCTCCGGTGGACCTCCCGCAGGCGTGCCTGCGGAGGGTCCGCTGGTCCAGTGGCTCCGGTGGAGCATCCGCAGGCACGCCTGTGGGAGGTGCACTGGAGCCGCGGGACCACCAGACCCCCAGCAGGGAAGCCTGTGGGAGGTCCACCAGAGCCGTGGGACCGGCGAGCGGCAGAGTGCCCCCCGCGGCGTGCCGCCATGCTTGGGGTGGCGAAATTGCTAGAGCCGGCCCTGCTCACCACATAGCCACCTTCCTGTGAATTCTGTGTGAGTGGAGTTCTGTGAAAAATAGAGTGCAGACTTGATCCATGGGGTAGAATCAGGGATCAGCCACTCTATGCAGCATATTCCCCAAACCAATGGAATTGCTGCAAGAAAAAAGCTGCATTAGTTAGTATTTCCACAGAAGAGGAGTCCTAGAATGATGACAGCAGAGATGGGACCAATGGCAGTATAGCAAGAGATGTTGTCATTGGCTGGACATGAAATGCCTATGAGGAATGCTAAGGCACTTTGTATGGGACTCCTATATGTTTTCCTGTTGAGCTTGATGCAATATACATTTTGGAGACCATCATCACCTTCCCTTATTACAGACCTATTGACATCTCTTTAAATAAGCATGCAGCAGAGCTACAAGGCTTAAAAACCTGTGGCAGGGTGCAGGTAAGTTTTCCCTTTTTGTTCCTTTAAAATGGATGAGAAACATATAGTCCTTAGTGGTACCAAAAAGTTTTGTGCAACTAACAGGTAACCCCTTGTCCGGCAAAAGCTGCCAGCTGTCCTGATCTGATTTGCTAAATGTATCCAGAATACAACAATGGAAAATGCAGCTTCTCTCAATTTCATACGTGAATGTTGAGCTCTGAGGCTGGGAGGGGGAAGGAGGCAGAAGGGAACTGCTTTATTTATTTATGTATTTGACGTACGTGTTGTGAGCACCTCAGATGAGGGGAAGCAAAAAAGCAATCCTGAGCATTTCCATCCTGCTTGAACTCTAATAGAGACACCTACAACACAAAAACAAAGGGACCCTCAGGGCACTTTATACATTTATTATAAGGCAAAGATTAAAACAATTTTATGGAAATTAAAGATAATATGGAACATTTGTCTCACTCTCAGTCAAACAGTAACATGGAGCAATTCAACAAATAGTTTCACAGCTCAAGGCACACTGTATGGAAAATGATAAAACAGCTTGGGCTGAGGACAGCCTGATTGGCTGGGCACTGCTAGGAATGTATTTTTCACAAAGAGCTGTGCGAAAGGGGTCAGTTTTCATTGCACTATCATTCTAGGAGGAAAAAAATTCTCACAAGTTTTCACAGTAATGTTGAGAGAGAACAACTTAGACACCACCACATGCTCATTGTAAGACCAAATGGGAAAATACTAAAGCTCTTTTTACTGTACCTCCCTGCCCCCCAGTTTAACTCATGACAAAATGGCATTGCAGTCTTAAGCCTGTAGAGGTTTGTTTTTCTTTTATTCTTTCTGGCTGGTGGTCCCTTTCCCCACGCAGTAGTTGCTCTCTTCAGTCCTTCATATTTTTAAAAAAGGTACATTTAATTATAAAACTAAGCACTAAGCCATGCCTCCAATATAAAATGTTAATAAAAAAAAAGATATATATGTCCTCCTCTACATGTAAAGAGTAAAAGAGAACACAGTCCTCCTTTCTACCCATGGAGTAAAATACTGTTCTAACTGGTGACTGGATTAGAAGCTTCTCTTTTGAAGTATAATCTGCTCTGGTACCACCAGGCCCTGGCTTTTGATATTAATAAAGACAGACTGGAGCTAAAAGTAACTTTCATTTCTCACTAGCCTGAAACACCTTCCAGTTTCAATTTTAAAGAATGCATAAGAAGGTAAAACATGAAAATTAAAGATGTCCAACTCTTGGGAGAAGCTCACTTGATCACTTCAGCTAGGTGAAGTTGAAGGGCGGAGAGAACAAGTAGAAAAGTAGTACTGAGGGCTTTACAGTGGTACTGAAAACAGGAGTGCACCAAGAAAAAATAATCGACAAAAATTGTAGAAAAACAACAAATTCATATGGAGGGAAAGTTCATCTTTTTTTATTACTTGCTCTTTCCCTTTCCCTGGGAACTATTTTTCACAGTGTCTGGATAGATTTATAAATTACTGATAAAATAATTTTTAGGAAAATATCATTTAAAATATTCTCTGTTACAGTCAGAACAATACATGAAGTCTGTGGGTGACTGAGTAATATTCTTTGAAGTGCACTAAAATACAAGGCTTTCATTATTACCTAACGACAATAATCGTAAAGTGCCTTATTGTTTAATTACAGTTTTTGGAATGCTTAGGCAATAAAGCAGTCATTGTGAATTATAAATCACATTTTAAAGTTTGGCCAAACAATACAGCAGTTTATTGTCACTCAGAACTAGATTGTGATATCTTTATTCATGCTAAAGAGTATCTTATGTCACACGTAGTCCCCTTGATGTCAATGGGAATACTTGCAGGTAAGGTACTATTGTCCAGATAGAACAGTATCACAATCTGGCCCATAATGAGGTTAACTGAGACCTGTCTTGTTAAAGGGCTCAAAAAGGAAGTCCTTTCCCCATCCTTTTTAAAATGTTTTGAATATAAGAATTCATCAGGATTTAGGGATTAGGTAACCACTGTCTACACAAAAAAAATCTGCAAAAATTTTCATTAGTTCTTTTATTAGTTGGCAGCGAACACGCTAGCTGTGAACTTTTATGAAGCTATAAATATAAAGGACCTTCTGATACTGGTATGATGATAATTCTAAATTTCCTCTTTGCAGCTGCAGTTGATCCCCTGTATTTGGTAAAATCTCTCTTTTTGTGACTTAACAGAGAAAGTTGGCTCAACTACCGTATTGCCTTTGAGTACTTTGCAGGGAAGTTCATGAATTAAACCCACATGGCAACACAACTCCCCTCCCCACCTTTCCCTTAAGGTGGCTATAAAATGTCAGTAGAAACCAAAGCTGTTTATTTTACTTAACGTTGGATTCTGTAAGTAAATGAGTTTCTAGTGGGGCTTAGTGCAAAGTACATCTTTGCAACCAGCTCCTTGACATTACTAAACTTTTATTAAAGTTGCCATAAATATTAAGTTAAAGCTTAGAAAGTGTAAATTTCATCCTGGAATGACAAGAAGAAGAATATGTAGGTAAACCAACTAACTAGCTAGTAAACAGATTCACTGGAAAACTTCAATGTTTGGAATTGATCATGAAAAAAATATTCTGATACTTTACAAAACCCTCTCATTTCCCACTGGACTTATCCTTTGGGCTTTAAATGTAAGAGGAAATTTTTGTCTACTTTTTACTGTATATTCCCAATTTCCTGTCATGTATTCTAAATTACTCTGCTAGATCTGTGCCACTCTAGTTTTGCCTAAACACTGTCTGTCAATACATTCCATTTTCATTGCTGGATAAATACAAAGAAGGCCTATTTTTTCCTCTGGGTGGGTGACTGGGAAATGAGGCACAATCTGAGATATTTAAGGAATCTTATTACCTTAGCATCTAAGACGCAAAAATTGTAGCAGAAAAACAACGTCCAGAATAAATGCTGTTTTCACAAGGAGTCCAGAAACTTTGCAACAGCAAACTTGTATGCTTGAGCCTGCACATACTATAACACTACCATATGGCTGACCTTCTGACTGGCACTATTAGTTTGGTTTAATTTTATTTTTTTAATATTAAAGAGATCATACCAAAAAAAGGGGAAGAAAGACTGCAGTTCTAAAGGGTAAGTTCTAAAGGTTATTTGTTTGCCTCTACCTTCCCAGAGAGAAGTCCAGTGCTGCCAGATGCTGAGTCCTCAACTCTCAATGAAATCAATGGGAAATGAAGTTGCTCAGCACCAGAGCAGGAGGTCCTCTGCTCTTCACAGGATCAGGGCCAGAGAGAACAAGAAATATGATCAGGCTGCCCAGATACCTGTGCCAGACCTCATTGTATGATCAGCTGCATTTGAATGTTACATCTGCCCCAGAATAAACAGTCACTCCAAACCAGCTAGCCCAATGAAAGCTATTGTGCAAAAATGTGAAGCAATAATTAGAAAACCAATCATTTATCTGTAAATGCAAGAAGCTGGATGCAATATCAAGATGCAGGGCACATTGATCTTGCTTGAAATTATGAAACAGGGTCAGGGTAAGCCTTGCAGAGTACACTAAAAGCTTGTTATCTGGCACTTTATCAACTGGAGAGCTATATAAACTGCCATTTCTGATCTTCATTGAAAATCTGGTTTATAGTCTGGCAGCTCCCTACCTGGCTCCATATGGCTCCCCACAAGCAGCGGCGTGTCTCTGCTGCTCCTAGGTGGAGGAACAGCCACGGGGGCTCCGTGTGCTACCCCAACTCTGCCCTGATCACTGGCTCTGCAGCTCCCATTGGCCGGAAACTGCAGCCAATGGGAGCTGCGGGGGCAATGCCTGTGAGTGGAAACAACACACAGAACCGCCTAGCCACACCTCCAACTAGGAGCAACAGAGACATGTCACTGCTTGCAGGGAACTGCCCAAGGTGAGTGCCACCCAGATCCAGCACCTCGAAACCCCTCTCGTGGCCCAACCCCTTGCCCCGAGCCCCCTCCCACACCCAAACTCCCTCCCAGAGCTCGTGCTCCACACCTCTTTCCAATCCTGAGTCTTCTCCCGCACCCAAACTCTTAGTTAATCAGGATATTTGACTAACTGGCACCCCCCCATTCTCCCAACATGCCGGATAACAAAACTTTTACTGTGCTCACCTACTAGACTGATCTAATGGTGAGCACAACCTGTCAGCTGGTCAGCTCTATCTTTGCAGCATTATTCTACAGTCTGCAGAGTGAAATATTTTGTGGCGCAAGGAGCAAGTGACTGGATGTTGTGACGAGGACTGACAGGCAATGAGAGGGGTTCTCTTATCAAGGGGTCCACAAAATAAAAAGTTGAAGAACCATTATTTCTGTCATTTTAATAAATCAAGAAATGCATAACACCACAATACAGGAGGCTTCCCAAAATTTCCTGGGAAATAATTCAGTTATAAGATGCCTAAAAGCATATTATTAGTGAACAGAGATTTACTAGATGGCCCCAACAGGTCTGCTTTAATTAAAAATAATGTTACACTTACAGAAACTAATCCAGGTGCACAGATGCCACCATTAGTCTTTTTTGTGGTATTAGCCCTACAAGATTCAAGAAGTGCAAATATATAACTTAGAAACCCAATTAGGGCATTAGAAGTAAACGCCATAAAAAAATCAGCTTTAACAATAAACTTAGCCATTTTAAATGTAATACCGCACTAGCAAGCAATACAACCTTGAATAATTCAGGAAACTGTTAACACAAGATGAGATGAGAGGAATCAGAAAGTGCAATTGCTATTTTCATTATTATTTTGGCATCTTATTGGCAGTCAGAATTGGACAAAAGTAGTAATGTGTAAGAGCAAAATGACTTCTTGGCTTGATTTCTTCATCCTTGCGTACTTCAGAGTTTTATTTACGGCTAAATTGAAGCTGGATGTCAAATCTGGGTCCCTCAGAACAAAATCTTAATAATTAACTGGCAAAACTGAACATGATCGTTTCTGACACACCTACACTGGTAATTATTGCTTTGAGGCCATTTACTAATGAAATTAATGTATTCACTGCCCTAACAAATTAGCATAACTCATACATAATGCCCCACATTTCAAGACCTTGCTAGAAAAACAACACTTAATACCGCAGAATGGAATGGCAAGGGCATTACATGGAGATAGTATTCACTGAATTCCATGTTAAAAACCGCAATGGCTAAGTGTTCATTATAATGCAAAATGTAAACAAAATGTGGGTATTAAAACTATTAATAGTGTAGTCAAGAGTGCACAATTGATTATTATCTGTGCACTTCAAATAAGCACATATTACAATAGCCGTAACCATGGAATCTAATTAACTGGCTACTTTTAGTGATACAAAGTATGAAAAGAAGGCTTTGTAGAAGCAGCTTCTTCTTCTCTGTCATATGGATAATTAATACAGTGTAGCTCAGTAGTTCTCAAACTTTTTTTTACTGATGACCCCTTTTACATAGCAAGCCTCTGGGTGCAACCCCCTCCTTATAAATTAAAATACGTTTTTTATATATAAAACACCATTATAAATGCTGGAGGCAAAGCAGGTTTGGGGTGGAGGCTGACAGCTTGCGACCCCCCATTAATAGCCTCGTGACCCCTTGAGGGGTCCCGAGCCTCTTTAAGAACCCCTGGTGTAGCTGCTGCTGTTTCTCCGATTTGCTAGCCAAATACATACAGTAGGGCAATACTTAGAGATGTCTACAGCAGTCAGAGGGTTAAGCAATGCTAAAGAAAATTCTTCACATTTTAAATGGCAAGATTCTTGCTTTGATTTGGAGGATGGGTATTGTGCCGTGTGCTTTCCAGTTTAAAAGCTTCTAAAGAGAAGATGGAGATGGAAAATGTGATAGGATGGCAGGAATCTAGGACTGAGTCATCAGCTGCCCTGAGCACACATTTGGCATAGATGAAGGGAAGCAAAGATGACTGTAACAAACCTTTCTGCCTCCCCAACCCTGGGTATGGCTGGGAGCTGAACCAGCCCCTTCTGCAAGTTAGAACAGTCACAGGGCTACTTTAACTTATGCCATCTTAGGGTCCATTACCAGCTCAGGAGCACTGGAGAGCTGTGCACTCTTGCCACATCCCCTCTTGCCCCCATGGCAGGCAGACACACAACAGAACACAGAAATTGCCATACTGGGTCAAACCAGGGCAGTATCAGCTGCTCCAGAGGAAGATGCAAAAACTCACAGTGGAAGATTATGGAATAAGCAATCTATAAGTGATGTTTTTTTGCAAATCTCATCAGTTAGTCCCAGACCCTCAAAAGTACATAAGCATTAATGTCCATTAATTTCAATGGAAGTTAAGAGACTAAATAATTTTGAGGACATAGGCTTTAGTGCCTGGCTCATGCCCAGAGACATGAGGGCTGATATCCCTAATTTATTTTCTTTTTTATCCTGTCCAGTCTATTTATAGAGTCTCTCGTTATCCATTCAAATGTCTTACTTTTTTTTGAATCCTGTGCTCTCCGCTTCCATGATGTCTTGTGGCCATGAGTTCTGTGTTGCATAAACAAGTATTGCATTTTATGCGTTTTAAATTTGTTGCCTGTCAGTTTCATTAAATGTCCCTTTCTAAATTATCTTCTCTATGCAATTCATCATTCTGCATATACCTTTCTCCACTTTGATCTACACAGTCTAAATCTTTCCAATCTCTCCTCATATGGAAGTGTTTCCATTACTCATTTTTGCTGCCCTTTTTTGGACTACTTTTATTTCTACAATATCTTTTCTTTTTTTTTAATTATAATGCTACTGAAACTGAAGACAGTGGGGCAGATTTTCCAGCCTGTTAAATCTACTTAACACCACTCAAATGGCACAATCAGACCTATAACTGGCTTAAACCAGCTGGTGGTAGATTCCTCCAGTGTTAGGGAATTGGTAAGTGGCATAGTTTTCATACAGTCTCTCCCCTGAAGACATGGAACTTAATTATATTGTGGCCACTATTGCTGACTGTATTTACTCTTGAACCAACGCCTGTGTGTAATTTAGGACTAAAATGAGAATACTTTCCTCTTGTGTGTTCTAGAATTAGTTGGTCCAAGAAATAATCATTTGAGTGTCAAGAAATTGCTTCTCTAAACCTTGCCCTGATGTGACATATGACCAATTTACATGAAGATAGCTGAAACCCATTACGGCTTTATTAGACTCAGGTATCCCCTTGATCTCCCTCACAACAGCACATTCAGGGCCTGATTCTCATTTACACCAATGCTCTTTTATACTCTGGCAATATATATGTGTAAGGCCAAAGCAGTGGAAGGGGACCGTAGTATAAATGAGAATCAGGCCCTCAATATCATTTTTTTGACCAGGAGACAGGTAGTATAATCTATCACTATATTTTTGTACACTTATGTCTTGGGATGCTGTTATTTATTTTGGTTTAAAAATAACTCCAGACCAATGGGCACTCATCCAAAGCTCTGTGCAAGCCTGACATGTATTTAAGACCACAATACTAAAGGAATGACAACGTAAGTTGTAGCCAAACTACAGAATGGCTCTCTCCACTCAGAAATGTTCTCCCATTAGATTCTATGAAATCTTTAGATGCAGCACTACTCCCTTATCCCTAAGACCTATTCTGCATAATTTATAGGCTGGTATTATGTACTCCATTGATCCATTCTGTCCCAGGTTATTACCATGTATTACAATATTCCATTCATTCCACCATGTTTCAGTTATGCACATTATATCAAGGTGCTCATCTTCCATTGCCAGGCATTCTAGTTCACTTATTTTTGCTTTTTAAGGTTCTCTCACTGTAGACAGAAATGTATATATTTTATTTTTACTGCATGCCTATGTTTAATTCCTTTCTCTGACATGGTTACTTTCCTGAAACATGCCTCTGGGACCTGTCCTCCTCCTAATCAGCTATAATTCCTGCCCTATCATTTACTACTGGATACAGAGTTACCTTTGTATTACTGACATACCTAGCAGATGTCTGCATACAACCTGAGACATTCCCAGCACCTGTCAGCTTTCCCCCTGGTTCTAAGTAATCTCCCAAAATGTGTGTCAGTTTTCTGTCTCATCTGGCTCCAGTTTGGTTAGGTGGAGCTTATTTCTTCTCTATAGGCTTTTTTCACCTTCTTATCTATACCTGGAGACCCTGAAGTTCTCTCCATCTAGCTTGCCCAGTACATGAAAAATGGAAACATTTAACAGAAAGCTACCATGAAAATCAGTTAATTTATTCAGCTAAATTTAGGTTCTAGAACTTTTCACATTCATCTCCCCATATCATTGGTACCAGCGTGTACTATGATCATTGCATCCTCTCCAGTGCTCACTACAAATCAGTCTATTTGACTCATGAGATCTGACACCTTCACACCTACTAGGCAAATCTCTCTCACACACACCCCCACACCACCTTTAAAAAGGAAACAAATATACTATGTCATTCTAAAATTACGATGTTATTTCCCATATTTGGAGCATACACTGCAGTGAGGCACACAATACTATGGTAAATGTTTTCTTTTTTTTAAATGATGTGTGTGTAAGTTGTTTCTTTAATTCTGCAGTGACTCCTGCTTTTTATTTTTATTTTGGTGGTGGAGGAAAGAGAGAGAAGGGCATGCCTCAAAGCCAGCCCAAACAATGGTAAAAGAGTTGTTACTGCTCCAGGAACCTCCAGCTGAGATAGACATAACACTAATTGCTCCTGGAAGAGTGGAAAAGTCAAGCAGCCTGAAAGTAGAGAAATCCAGAGGGATGAGACACAGCAGTGTAGAACTAGTGATGGCTAAACCAGATGCTTATCTTAAACTTATGAGAACAGAAAATCTTTTGAGGACCTCTGAACATAGTCTGTCCCTGTCATAGAGGGGAGGGCATTCCCCTTCCTATCCTGCAGCAGCAGAAACGCACTTCCACAGAGACTTAGCAGGTCTAGACTCGACCCAAACTTCTGTGGGAAGAAGTTCAGCCCCACTATTACTAACCCTGGAAATGGTGCTCTGACTTCTCTCTATTCTATCATGTTTCTTGATTAGGTGACACATGGAAGTGGAAGTCAGCATAACTGTATTAAGCTCAGTGGAGCTATGCTGATTTCAAGCAGCTGAGGATCTGGCACAGTGCATTTAGTAGTACTCGCAACATGGCCTGGACAGCAGCAGTCCTCTTAGAGGAGTTCGCTTTGGGAGAGCCAAAGCAGGCAGCAGTGTCCTCACATGCAACTAGAGGGGTTAGCTCCTCATAGCTGGAGGAACTCTGAGTGACCTTAAAGGCCGTACATACAACTCTTGTCTGCAAAACCCGTGAGAACTTTTCCTGCTATGATTCTAAACTTTACAAAGTTAGATTCTCACAGAGCTATATAACCCTGTGTGGTAGTTAATGAAGTGCTGGATGTTAGAAAAATAACTGCAATGTTATTTTGCCCCTGGTATGCTTTGCCTTATAAGGCTTAAACCTAGAGCTAATTCACTTGTGTTTTGGGATCTCTATCACACTGTAATAATAATATTTAGCACTCTATAGCACTTTTCACTTATAAAAAGTGCTTTACAAACATTATCTAATTATTAATCTTCACAACAGCTCTGTGACATAGGTATATTTAATGTTCTGTTTTAATAAACTACTAGCACTTTAGTAAATTGCAAAATACAAAAGCATTAAATTCACTGAAAAGAAACAAAGTTAGTGAACAAATTGCATTCCTCTGTTGCATTCTAGATGGGTAATATACAGAGCAAACTGTCATAGTTATTACCAACTCTGAGGCTTACAAAAAAACAATCTATGTAACTAATAGTTCAATTCAATATTTAAGAAAGGCCTGTTTCCTACAGATATTGAAATTCAGTTTTTAGTGACAATTTTTATTTTTTCTTCACATTACTATTATGATTTGTTCTTTGTATTACCATAACACCTGGGAGCCATAGTCATGAACGAGGGTCCCATTGTGCTATACAAGCACGGAACAACACTCCCTACCCCAAAGAGTTTACAATCCAAATATAAGACGAGACAACAGAGGGACAGATAGTCAGGAAAGCACAAGGAAACAATGAGTGTGTTCCATTCTATGCATCCAAAGAAGTGAGTTGTGGCCCACAAAAGCTTATGCTGAAATAAATGTGTTAGTCTCTAAGGTGCCACAAGTACTCCTGTTCTTTTAATGAGAGAACTGGTCACCATGGGAAGCAATAGTTATTGTCATTAAGTCGTATCTGTCTGTCTACACATACACACACTCAAAGCATTTTATGCAAGTGTGCATGCTGCACCACCCCCATCTGGATTAGATAGTCTGCTATTCCAAAACACTGTCTGATTCGCAGGCTTGTGCAAAAGGATGAGGCAGAAGGCTCTGTCTACCAGGGCCAGCTCCAGGCACCAGCCCAGCAAGCAGGTGCTTGGGGCAGCCACGGGAAAGGGACGGCATGTCCAGCTCTTCGGTGGCAATTCAGCGGCGGGTCCCTCACTCCCTCTCGGAGCTAAGGACCTGCCGCCAAATTGCTGCCGAAGACTGAAGTGACGGTGGTAGAGCTCCCACAGATCGCGATTGTGACTTTTTTTTTTGCTGCTTGAGGCAGCAAAAACCCTGGAGCCAGCCCTGCTGTCTACTTCCTGTCATCTCCGTTGTGATATGCACATGATGAGGCTTCTGCAGTTTCTAGCCACTGTGTGGAGAAGGTTCCTTTTTTACTTCAGCTCCCCACATTCACCAAGGCTAGGGCAGGACACAATCTGGTCTATAAAACTCCCCATACTACTGTATTACAGACCAAAAAACTACATTAAAATAACATTAAGGTTTCAAAGTCATCCACTTAAAAGTTAGGAAATGCCAGGATTAAGGTTAGATTCCTTAATTCGTATCCCTTGTATATATGCATTATAATACCATTTTTAATTACACAATCATGTACTATTTATTCCATAGCACTCCTGCCTCATTCAGAGCACAGGATGGACCATGGCATGGGTGATATATCAGGTTTCGGTAGTGAAGAAGACTGACATCTGTAGGACCACTGCTCTGTTTGTTGCAGAAATTGAAAGCTGTTGTAGTTAGTGGTAGGGGATTGAAAGAAGAAAGGTTAAAGCAGCTGAATAGTACTCTGAATAGAGAACTGGATTCTATCCCACCTCTGCAACAGAGTTCCTGTGATGCTTGGAGAGTCATTCATACTTTTCACAGGTGGTCATTACTTGTGTGTTCCTCGTTTTCTGGGTTCCTGACCTGAGATCTCCCAAACTGGGTGACTGGGCAACAAAATGGCAGATGAAATTCAATGCTAATAAGTGTAAAGTAATACACATTGGAAAACAGTCCCAACTACCCATAGAAAATGATAGGATCTAAATTAGCTGTTTCCAAGATCTTTTTCTTGAGTGACATCATAGCGGGCAGTTCTCTGAAAACATCTGCACAATGTGCAGTGGCAGTAAAAAAAGCTAACAGAATGTTAGAAACCATTAGGAAAGGGATAGATAATAAGAGAGAAAACATCATAATACCACTATACCAATCCATGGTACACCCACAACGAATACTGCATGCTGTTCTGGTCACCAGTCTTGGGGTGCAGCCCTCATCAACAGACTGGTGCCTCCTCCCGCTCAGGTTGGGGATTAGTTCGAGGCCAATGCCCACATCTGCAGTCTTCAGACCAGCACTCTGTCTCTGTTCCTGCGTATGGATCCTCTCTCAGCTCCCAGGACCGCAGCATCCTCTTCTTGACTCAGCCCTCTGGCTAGGTCATCATCTGTATTTTCCCCTTCTGTGGGGTGAGGAAGATATCTCTGTCCAACAGTCTAGCCATCTCCCCAGTAACAAGTGGATGGGACCCAGGCCTGCCTACTACTCCAGGCCCCAACCCAGGACCCTGTAAATAGAAGCCTCCTGCTCCTCTGTAACTTCAGTCAATGATGCTCTGTTTCTCTGGGCTACTTCCCCATGGCCCCAGCACCTTCTTTGCCCTTATCACAGGGCCCCAGCTGCTCAGCACCAGGAGCCAGCCACTGCTCTGTCCAAAGCGCTCACAGTTCTTTCAGCCCTCCAGGGATGCACTCCTTACTTCCTGGGCTTGCATCAGAAAGTGACCTAGTCTGCCCTGCAGTTCCCTTTTTTATGGGCCTGCTGGGTCTGATTGGCTATTCCTCACAGTCTCTCTTTTATTGGCTTCTTCCTGTGCAACATCCCCAGCCCTGTTAACTCTTTCTCTGCCAGAGTGGGATGGTTGGCCCATCCCATCACCCCATCTCAAAAAAAGATGTATTAGAATTGGTAAAAACACAGAGAAGGTCAACAAAAATAATTAGGGGTATGGAACAGCTTCCATACAAGGAGAGCTTAAGAAGACTAGAACTGTTCAGATTAGGGAGATGATAGAGCACTAAACAATCATGACTGGAGTGGAGAAAGTGAATGAGGAAGTGTTATTTGTCCCTTCACATAACACAAGAACCAACGGTCAGCCAATGAAATTAATAGGAAAAAGGTTTAAAACAAATGTAAGGAAGTTCTTCACAGAACACATAGTCAATCCAAGGAACTCATTGCCAGGGGATGCTGTGAAGGCCAAAGTACAACTGAGTTCAAAAAAGAAATGGATAAGCTCATGGAGTATAGGTCCATCAATGACTATTAGCCAAGATGGTCAGTGATGCAACCCATGTTCTGCTTGTCCCTAAAACTCTGATTGCCAGAATCTGGGACTGGATGACAGGGAATGGATCACTCAGTAATTGCCCTGTTCTATTCATTCCCTCTAAAGCACTGGCCACTGTTGGAAAACAGGATATTGGGCTAGATGGACCACTGGTCTGATCAGTATAGCCGTTCTTATGATCTTATTTCTTAGCCCAATTTTATTTATATAATATACAGATGAATAAACACAATGGCACCCGAGACAGATATGTCAGGTGAGGTAAACATTCTAAAAAAGAATGAACCCTTGGAGCCATGCCCTCCAAATACCATTACCAGTAACTGTCACAATGATTGTTTCACCCGATGTAACCAAGAAAGGTGCCTTTGATGGCTTCTGAATAGCAAAACACGTACTGCCAGTTAGTGTGAAGTAACAGGGGGATTTAATAAATTAGATGCACCAGAAAGCTGCATTTCACAGTAGTGATACTGAGGCCATTACTTATATTTTTTAAATGTGAGGGAAAATGCTATTGGATATTTTACCCCATTTTATCCAGTAGGTTGGCATTATGTAAGTGAAATGGATGCTCCGTGGCTGAAACATCAGTGTCAAAACACTGAGCTTTTCATAAGTATCTGGAGCTAAAATTGCAATAGTGAAAATCATCTACAAAAAGCTGATTTTATAAGAATAGAAGTGCACTGTAGAGGGGTATTATGTATATGATTTTTTTAAAATAAATCTGTTAAAATATGATATTATTCAAGCTTATAGAATACAACACAAGAAAACTTCAAGTCTGTACATCCATTTCAAGGGGGCTGTGACTTCAGAAACCACTTGAGCTTGTTTCCCCCCTATATGTAGCCTCATCAGAACTCCTTCATGTGTACGTCTCAGCCACCTCCTTTTTGACTGTGGGTTGCTTGGAACTTGCCCCCTAAAAGGTTCCTGGAACTTTACTGGGGAGTCACAGGCTTACCCTACTTTTGCATTGTATTTTCCTTGCTCCTACTTTTTGTTTTGAGCTATCAACGTCTTTTATTGCTCTGAACCAGTTCCTAAGTGCAGTCACCCTGACCCTGCATGCAAGACTTCTTTCTTCCTTCCCATTGGCTGTATTCACTCAGGACTACCATTTATAAAAAAGAGGGAGGGATGGAGAACAATAGCAATAAGCTCCTTTCCTTTGAGGTTGTAGATGCAGCACCTGGTTTCTGATTCCCAGTTCCATTATACAAGGGCTTATCTAAAAAACTGTTGGTTTATGGAGCCCTGATTCAAGTCTATAACCTGCTATGCAGAATTATGAGGGAATGAGAGGGAGATCTGAGAAATAACTGAGTGTTTATTAATGGAGATCCAGGTCCAAATTCATCAATTATAGCTGACTGGTCCATAACAGAGGGTTCCGGGGGGGGGGTGTGTGTGCAAAACTCCACTCTATTTAGGTACCTATGTGGTTCTCATCATAATATCTGATACAGAAGAAGCAGAGTAGATGGCAGGCAGGTAGGCTGAAGGACTGCAACACTAGTCCATTGGGGTTGGCATCATAACGTGCCCCAAAACTAAACCCGTATGTTGTGAGGGAGAGATCGAGGCAACTGCAGGATTCAGCGCCGCACACCCTGGTGTAAATCACTGGGGAAGGCGGAGGTGAAATACCTTCTGCTCTTCCCCTGAAATAAATGCTCCCTTGGCACAATAACCATCACTGGTGCAGGAAGATATAGTTTTCACCTTCTTGCGCTAGCTGGAGCACATTTATTCCCAAGTGTCCAGCTACTGTGAAGCTTAAAAAGATAATGGATTTGTCATGCTATTGCTAAAATGGAAACAACTCTAGAAGGATGAAAATGATGGGCAATTTACCTCTACTTTTGCCACAACTCACTATACCATTTACGCATTCAAAGTGGCTTCATTGTTTTCAACTTAGATACAGACATTCTGATGCATCCCTATCCTGGATGCAGTGCAATATTCCTTATGCCATACATAATAGTGCCTTGTTTGATCCTGAGTGGAATCAGGGACAGAGGACTCTCAGACATCTGGCTGCCAAATACACAGGGCTGCATGTGGCTGAACTGAAAAGAAGCAAAGTCACTTTAGAGCAACACCTGGGAGAGTGAGGAATTGGCTGGGGGTGGGAATGATGTGCATGAGGGCAAAAGATAATGGTAGCTATGATTTATGTAACACACATGAAAGGGTTAATAATTGCAAGTGGCTAGTAACAGTGTCACATCCCAAAGATATGATTGATCCAACTGATTTCAATGGAAGCCCTCAGAGAATTGGGCTGGACATCAACATTCAATGACAGTTTATTCCAGTGATACAAATGCACCTATATCACTTTGTGGAATTCTACCACTGTTGTTTGTCTATGATATAAGGAGGCAGACTGGAGTGGATAGCAGCAGCATGCACATCCACAAAAGGTAGGGGGTCTCATACAAGAACTGTAGCAAAGGAAAGAGATTAGATTGTAGTATATCGTGTGTGTTGGGATAACAGTTAAAGACCTGCAGACTTGTCCTTTGGCAGAGAGAGGATGGAGGGAGAGTGGTCACAACGTTAATTACATTTTTAATATGGATGCATGGACTGGAAATATTCAAGAACCACTGGGTATAGCACACATATACCATATATTTAGACATGCAGTTCAATACACACATAGGCAAATACTTAGACTACAATCCCTTTCACCCATGGGTTATAAATTGTTAATTTCCTCCATTAATTCAGTACTTTTTGAAAACATGGAAAGAACAGTTGAGTGACTTACCTCAGCTGTACATACTTTGCATCTTGCTCTATCTTGATTATCAGAACCCTAAGAGAAAAACAGTCATTTAGTAAGAAAACTGATTAAAATTATATTGACCAGGAAAATAAATATAAAACATATTAGCATCATCTCCCTGGCAGAATTGAAGAGCAACAGGGCCAAATCTATTATGAAAAGTGAATGCTTTGTTACTCCAGAATCTGGTTCACATTTGATAATTGGCACCTTTCTTTCATTTATTGTTTTTACTTTATGCAAACACTCTTAAATACTCCTCAAATCAATAAGGCACAAAAAGATAACCCTGAAACTCACTATGGACAATCAGCTTAAACTGGGCTCAAGATCGTGGAGCCTCTCTGAGCCTTTAGAAATAATCAAGGTTTATGGTGTTTAACCATCATTCTCAGGAAAAATATATATATTATGCAGCTTTGGTGAGATAAAGCCCTTAAAAAAACATCATGTATTTTTGTAGTACTCAATAGGACTTTGGAGGGAAAAAATGATTATCCTTCACAAACAATGGCTTGAGAAACCCCCATCATGAACCCAAGATGTACACATAGAACAAAGCCCAGACATATCAGCCCACTCAAGTATAAAAAACCTGCTTACAGTTTGATCAGCAATGGAGCAGGGTAACATGTTGGAAAATACTGTTCAAGGTCACTGTCTCTTCACTAAAACTGAAAAACTGGGCACAAAAAGGCAACGCACTGTACGTCATCTGGTCAGGAGTATTACTACTAAAAGTTCTCCATGGTGAGCAAAAAGTGGTGCTGAAGTAAAAGTCGGTTGTGTATGTCTATGTCTCTTTTAGATTCTGACCCTTCCGTGACCTACCTGAGTGCATCACTGTAGTTCTAGACCAATAGAGATATTTCCTTCTGGCCATGAGCTAGACAGGGAGTCATGTCCTCTGTGAATGTTATACTCAAAAAATGTTCCTGTGGTCAGTGAACCCTGGATCTGTGGTGTGTATGTCTCTCTGTTGGCACAACAGTTGCCATACCAGTGTCACAACTTGGGGTTCATGCTCCATGTAAGTCTACTTCTCATTTTAAAAAATAATCAGTCTTAGTTTCCAGTCCTTGCAGGTGATGAGCACCCTCAGGGGTGATGAGCACCCTCAATTCCCACTGACTTCACCGGGAGATGTGAGAGCTCAGCAACCCTCAGGCAGTGCTACGATCCTGGCAAGGCTGAGCCCATTCATCTAACTACAAAAGAAAGTTTGAATTTCCTCTCTCCATGAAGGACTGAAACAATTTCAAATTTAAATCTGGATAGTTTACGTACAATCTTGCTCTTTCCGTTTGTGAATCTGACGACAGATGACCCAAAATACCAGAAATCAAAAGAAAGAAATTAATGTCTATGCTAGAGAGAAAGAGAGCCTTCCTGCAGTTTAAAATAGTCTCATCATAGTGGTATCCTTCCTACGGTGCCATTTTACTGGTGATTTTCTTGCTTCATCACCATTCTCATGCCATTTGATAGATTCTTGTTAACTTCAGTCCATTTGTAGTATTTATATTGGAGATGTTCATCTCTTTGAATATTAGTGTGGCCACCCTTAAAACCTTGCAAATTTTGTCTCATTGCATGTAATCACTGTTCAATAATAGAACATTCATGACTGATTTCTGAAGTGGAGCCCCAAAAGAAGGCTTAGGAGTGATGAGTGATCTAACAAAGGGGAAGACCACCTCACATTCCCCCTTAGATCACTGAAATGACTAACTGCTGGTGGATCTGAGAAAGGATTCCATTAAATATTCCTGTTACTCAGGAAGCTTCTCCTTGTACACCAGTAACAAACAAACAGAAGGTCTTTGAAAGAGCGGCACACTGGAGACCCTGGCAGTTCTCAGAAGGAGGCTGGTTTGCCTGTGTCTCACAGGGCTGAAGTCTGAGTTCCAGCCTGTCTCTCACTAAGGAGTGGAGACCAAAGAGCAACATGAAACCTTTGGAGATAATCTAGTGTGCGTTCAAGTGGACTTTCTGTTGGTTTCTACAAGCAGCTTCTGAGGCATTTAAGCAGGGGACTCTTTAGCTAAAAAGACCACAAAAGGAGAGACATAAACAGCAGGCTGTGAAATACTGAAGATGAGGGTTTTAAGGCATGTTTTTCCTAAATAAAATGCTAAGATGGACAGAAACGAACTGAAACCACTTAAGATTTATGAAGTCTCTCTCTCTCTCCCTATTAAATTTTTCTAATATTTGACTTTCTTGTTCAGTTATCTCACAGGCCAGTATTCCAATATCTATTGTACAAAACTTTCAGTGTTTTTAAAAAATTGGTTGATTTTTAAAGTTGTGGCTATTGCAACAAACACTACACTAAATTCCTGGGGAACCATGTCAGGCTGCAAAATCTCCAATGCGTCCCACTACTTCATCTCCCTGGAGTCATACATAACCTTACTAGTTGGAACTGCAGGTAACCACTGTCATGGGGAATATTTTCCTCCTACATTTTAGAATAGTATAATTTATAACATGATATTAAAACCAACATAAATTAGTAATTCAATCCCTATATTCCAATTTAATGAATTAGAGGCTTCATTGCATTATTGTTTTGTGCCACTGGACCAATCATTTGGTTTACAAACAGAATGTGTTTCTTTATTAATCAATAAATGCATATTAAATAAAGGTATCTTATGTAAAACTATGCTGATATCTCACAGGGGCCCAAATGCAATTATTTAAAATATTATTTTCTTAGTTTACTCTCAACAAAATTAAATAAGAATATGAAATTTGTGTCTTCATTTTAAACTCCTTTTAAGAGGACAGGGATGCAGTTATTGCCTGGTGGCAACTGAGAAGCACTTACCAAGATAATTATTTTAGGATCACAGTTCTGGACTTTATAAAATGTGGTTAAGGATAATTTTAGACATCCACTGAGTAACTCATAGTCAAAAACAGGCATGACAAACAAATGGCACAATTATTGTATTTGGGTACTTGCAACGCTCTTTCTGATAAGAAAGAAAAAGTGAATGCAGGCTACTTGGGGCTGAATCAGCCCATAGTATTTATTTATTTAACAGTTGTAAAAAAATAACTCATAACAAGAAAAATTCCACCACAAATAATTTCCAATCTCCGAAGAAGAAAAAAAAGCCAGCCCCCAAGCCCACACACACTTCAGGAGTGTTCCCTAAGCACATGCAATTTTGATGCGATGCCCGAAACCCCAGTCTCTTACTCAGGGAACTACTTTTCTAATTAATCAAACCACTTATTAAAATAGGCAGAGTCAGGAGGGAGCCAAAAGATAGATTTTTTTCATGACTTTTAACACAGTGCAAACTCAGTCCTTTATAACACCTCTAAAATTCTTTGCTAACCTTGTTGTTTCAGCATGCCCCTTCTCAAAAAAAAAATGATTTTGGGTGAGACGCTCACCAGTTTAAGAATTGTATCTTAACCTGCTGGTAAAATAAAAAACTGCCTACTGTAAACATGCATATATTAGATGTACATGCACACACTGGGAACAGGAAAACAGATCCCCTTCACAGTGTCATCTGAATTCATCTTTGACTAGCTGGCATTGTACTCAGAATGGGGAGCTTGCAATCTAAAAGTCATACATGGATTTTTATTTCCTAATATGAGTTCTACTGAGTTTTTCCTCAGCATCCTTCATGTGGTTTTACTATACTCTTGTAACTATATAATTAGCATCTTCAGCACCTATTGTTTCCTGGTCAATGGTGTGAAATATAAATACAGATATGCATAAAGATATGTACTTGGCAAGTGAAGAAGCACAGCCGTTTAAGAAAAAATCTGTGTCACTGAGTATTCTCACATTTGTAGCCCAGATGATGGCCTTGTACCTAGACGCACTGATCTATCACCATCAGAAGAACAGCTTTTCCTGGTGTGAGTCCATCATTTTAAAATTGTGGCAGACTCATTGGTACAATGAGCTCTTGCACTTGGGACCTGTATAAATACCACATGCTTTACTGTCAACTACCAAGGGATAGACATGTTTTGGCAAACATAAACAGTCAGTAAGATACACTCCTTGCCTCACTGCCAGTTCTCAAATCTGCATTTTAATACTTCAAAAGCAGCTGCAGAGGGAATCAAATATGGCAGAAGAGAGTTTGAGGGTCTTGTAGAACACTACAGGATGTTGGAAATTATCACATAGGTCAACCACATTGTTCAGCAAATAGCACTGTACGACTAGAGCCATAATTTAAATTGTGGGGTTGTGGGTTTGAGGATTATTGGACTGTAAGAGGCTATTCCCTCACACCTCACCAATCAAAGGAAGAAGAAAGGACAAAAAGTCCAAGAAACAAACAGACTCTCTTTCTATTTTTGGCAGTTCCCAAAATTTTAATCATTCCACTTTTGGCAAGCAAGTCAGCAGTCCTGTTTCCTCCACAACAGGGTCCAAATAAGCCATTCTAATTCCTCCTTGCGGATCGGGAGACTATCAGAAGGGTTTTGATGTGATAAGGTCAAAAGGAACCTTCACATTTAGGTTCAGATTCTCATACAGTGAATAGCACCTTACTCTATGAATAGCTCCATCAAAGTATAAGATTAGTCCTGGAGTAAGATGCTACTAATCCAGAGTCTGGGCCGTCAACATTTTAGAGAGTAATGTCTCTGCAGGGAATGATACAGATTCTCTATGTAGATGTACAATGTACTGACTCAGTAAGTAAGCAAAACAAATATTTTGTTGTCAAATTTCTTCCTGTTATAAGTCAATATTAGACTTGTTTTATTTCAGAAAAGGCTAACCCTGGTCTATATAAAAGTTTTCCCCTAAAAATATACTCTGCTGACATGCTTATTCCTGGAGGCCTGCTTAATTATCCCAAATGTAAAAGAAGATGGAAGAGCTCTGTTTGAATAGCCCTGATGCTGCCTCAGCAATTTCTGCTCCTGGCACATGCTAATTCAACAGCCACTGATCATTTGGAGTTAAAGGGCAAGCAGCCAGCTGAATAGGATGCAGTTCTTCTTATTCTTGTGTTGAATATCAGGGTCAGAGGTGAGTACCAGATAACACAAAGCAGATGTAGGGAGAGTAGAAAGAATGTTGTTAACTTATGGTGGCCACCTACATTTCAAGGAAATAGAAGGACGACTGTAGGAAAAAATACAAGGAAAGGTTATTTTTAAAGGAACTGCATCATACAATATTTTTGGCACAAAAATCATACCGAGTACAAAATCCTATATTGGTATCACAGTGTAGGATCCATTACGTGAATACTGCAGAAATACATAACAACATCCACCCTATACTGACTTTATGTACCAAATATGAGACATCTTTAAAATACTAGCAACATGATCCCCCTAAACTCACTACAAACTACGGAGGAAAAGTTATGTTTCTTTTTACACTGTCCACATGTTTTATCGCAGCTTTGTCATGGAGCAGCAGAAAAGCAACCCTGTAAATGTGAGATGAAGAAAAAAGAAAATCTGACTGAACTTGAAGAAGGATCTTCTGGACAATTATCTAGGTAAATAAATGCAGACACACAATTCCTCTTGAGTAGCCACAAAACAGAGATTCAACATATGAGAAGAGAATTTTATGAGAAGTCTTAGCTGCTTCATCCTGTTTTCTGACCCTGGGCTAGATCCTCAACCTTGCTCCAGCTGTGCAAAAGGGCCTTCATTATCTCAAATAGGCAGTTGAGGATTCCTCCAATAAAGACATACAGAGTGGCAATTTATGTGGCCACTCTAGCTGGCATAACTTGGAGCAGCCAAGTAACTCCTCTAAGTTACTGAAGTCTGTTTCAGACCCTGGCAGCCTCACAATTGGGAGAGAAGAGAGAAACCTTCCCACTTTTTCTCCTCAGTGCAGCTGATGATTAGGTCCTGTACCTATATTTAGGTATTGCAAGAGACGTGTGAAAAATGTAATTATTTTAGGAATTAGCAATAAGTAAACAACCCGCTTTACTTTCAGGGAATGCAGAAACAATTAAACAATTTTAGATACAGCAACCACTTAAAGCTCTTGCCTTTGTTTTTCCTGCCAAGAGAAATTTGTTAAATATTCTGAAATTTTATAAGTAAGTTCACATAAGCTGTAAAGACAAAGAAGTCTTAAAGCACACCTGATTATTTTGCTAGAAGATGGGAAAATGTAAAAAGATCTTGATTGTAGGAACAAAGATGCCTAACTACCTCAGAACCAAGTGTATTTGTATCATTTCTACAGGCATTTACTGTCTAAATAGATTAAAAAATAATTGTGCAAGTCACGATAAAAAACTGTTCTGACAAAACATGGGAAACTTTGTTGAAAATATCAGTAAAAAGGTTTTCCCTTTTTCTTTTTACCAGAACTAGCAACTGTGTATATACAAGCCATTCAGCTCAGAGTGCATAGTTTATCTGTGACACAATTAGTGTTTTGGGGTTTTTTTATAGTAATGTATGCAGAAAAACCTTAAGGAAGGCTCTGCATGAAAGAACATAGGTTAAAGAATAGGTGTAAGGAGGCAAGTTCCCCTAGAGTAAAAATCAGACAGTAAAAATAATTATATATAATTAATGAATGACTTGATGTCATCGACTTGTGGTTGATGCCTATTTTAGGATGAATTGTTCCATTCATTTCTATGGAAATTTTGCTCTGGTATTGAGTATGCAATTCAACTTCCTGATTTGGTGAAGTAACAAGATGGGCAAGTAAATATCCACAATACTCAAGTGGTATCAGACTCCTCCAACATTGTTTGGAGGTGCTGATACCTTACTTTGAAAAGGCCTAGTTGCCTCATTTAGACAAGGAAGGAAATGAAGGAAAGGAAAATTTATACTGAGGGCCCAGTAGGCCTCAGAAATTCTGAACCTTCTAGACAACATATATCACATCTCAAGTAACATTAAAAATCAACTCCCCTGATTCTTAGAAAGCGAGAAATATTCCAACTGATTTGCAATCTAAAGACATCATTCCTTCTCACAATCAAAACAATCTGCAGAAAAGACTTCTAGTCTATTGCTAAAGCCTGGCTGAAACAATCTAGCAAATCATTTCTCAGAACCAGGAAGGGAATGTATCCCCCTCACTTAACTTTTGTGCTGCTGCCACTTTCCATTTTGGCAACCAAAGGAATGTTGTGGGCACCATATAAAGGCATCTATGGCAGCCTGTGGGTTAAAGTAGACATTTCTTATCTTTGACAGATGGTTAATTCATAGTCATTACTGCTAAATTCAATTGCTTAATAATTTAGATATGACAAACATGTGTGTAGTAATGTTTGCCAGGGCACCCTTCTAGGAATCCCAGGATGCAATAACCCCCTCAATGCTTTCACCATACATCGCCATGCTGAGTATGACAGATTGAAACAAATGCAGGCTTTCTGGATATTTTAACTCCCTAGCACCACTCTTGTTACATTAAAGAGTGGTTCTAGAGAGTTGTGTGTTCTGAAATATACGAGGAGTCCGGTGGAACCTTAAAGACTAACAGATTTATTTGGGCATAAGCTTCCATCAGTAAAAAAAACAACACTTCAGATGCAGATTTTTTTCTTCAGATGGTTTTTTACCCATGAAAGCTTATGTCCAAATAAATCTGTTAGTCTTTAGAGTGCCACCGGACTCCTCGTTGTTTTTGTGGATACAGACTAACACGGCTACCCTCTGATACTCTGTGTTCTGCGTTATTTTTGCTAGGGGTTCCTGAACTGGCTTGACTAAAAATATCAATTTAGTCAGTAAACTTAATAAAAAGACCAAATTTTTACAATGGTCTCAACTTATCTTCCAGTTTTCCAGCTGCACATATTAGCATTTAAGCAATCTTATTACCTAACTTGCAGACATAGAGCCTAATCCCAAAAAGTGCTAAGCATCAGCAGATCCCACTGAAGTGATGCTCAGCACCTCTCAAGACCAGCCCATAATCAGGGAGGCAGATGTATTAGCATTTGCACCAACAACTAATTGCACTTGTAATTTTCAGCCTGCAATTAATTGTAGTTGCAAAGATGGAGCCAATTATTTTGGCAGCCTTTTAAGTATCAGGCTCTTGATGTTAAAAGAAATAACAGGCTAGTCCATGCCCACCCCCCACACCAAACCCAGTCCATTGTATTTTCTTTGTATTTATTTACCTTGAGGGGGAACTGAACACAAATATCTGGCAAGTATTTCTTTAACAGTTCATTTTTCTCTGCATTGCCTTCCTTCAACTAATACAGGCAACAGAACATCCCTGTTCCCCACTTTGGCACCAGAAAGCACCTTACAACAGGAGATCTGATCCAAAGCCCAATGAAGTCTAAAGACTCTCACTTACTTCAAAGGCCTTGGGTCAGACCCAAAGTCAACGTACTAACATTCTAGCACAAAATACCAAGCCAAAACACTGGCTGAAATCCATGTAATTTATATGTTGCTGCTAGAGCTGTGCAAAACGTTCACACAACTCCAAAAGTCTGAAAACTGCTTGCTCTTTTGTTTCATTACAAATGAGAAACAGAGTCCAGGTTTGCAAAACATTTTGCCAAGGTTCACTAATTTATTGTGCTGACTTAGGCTAATTTATGGGCTTCGTATCAAAATATGCAAAATGTGTGGCTTTGACCACAAAAATTAGGTATAATTCAGTAGCTTTGGGTCTCCTTTCAAGATCTTAAGTTTATACGTTTCCTGTACTTTTTTCCCTCTATTTAACCCACACTTTGTCACTTTATGCCTCTCTGTGCAAAGCCCTGATACGTAATACTTTTAGAATGTAAGCTTTTTGAGACAGAGGTCTTGCCTTTGCTTTTTTGGTTTGGTGCCTAGTTATACATTATTGTCATAACAGAAAAAAATTATACTAATAAAATCAAGAATGATAAAGAACAATTATAATAAATGGGAAAAGTCACATGATATTTTCCAATGTGGCTACAAGTCCTGCTCACAATTCTGGCAAGCCAGGAAGCCCTAAGTAAATATATGAAACCTAAACCTTACCTATTAGTTTGCAATTGTTTCAACCATGGGGAAAAATGAACCCAAACCCTTCATATGTTCCAGGCTTATGAACACATTAACCAGTTCTGATATAAAATATTAACCATGTCTACTTCAAATTAAACAAGAGTTGTGGAAACCCCTCCAAGTCAGCATCTCGCTCTTATTATGTAGTCCACAACATACAAAATTATAATGCCTTCAAACTGTTGCCACTTGGGATCTGATCTTACAAAGTGCTGTGAGGAACTGAACACTTTCAACTCCTGCTGAAACTAATAGGAATTGAGGTACACAGCACCTTATAGATTTTCTCATTAACGTGTGGGATTGGGTCCTTGGTCAGTAAGTGCTCTGACATCTGGAGGTTTTAAAATGACACCTCCTTTTCTCGCCCTCAACTTGAGGTTGTAACCATATGTTTGTAAAAGGTTTATAGAACACAGATAAAACCAATGGAAGCTCATCATAACAGTACACCAACATATGGTAGATTGTCTTTCACTCTGCACAGTACAAGATGGAAGAGAATATTCTGCGTTAGTTCCCTCACCTTTTGTATCCAGGTTAACACACACTTCTGGTGAGCAATCAGGTTTTTGCAGTCACAGAAGTGCAGCAGAGCGTCACGACCCATCTCGTCTCCTTCTCGACAGATAAAGCATTCTTTTGACTCTAATTAAAAAGATTAATAAAGTCAGAGAACACATCAGGTTTGCATCAATCATAGCCCATGTGGTTCTTATTGTTGCAATTAAAAGTTATCTCCTCAAAATTGTTGGATGAAAGTGCCATTGTCTACAATTGAAAACACATTGAAGGGAGTTTTCCAACTTATTCTATTTTAAACAGTCAAATTTAAGGAACGTTGTGGAGATAATGTGTTCAAAAGGGTCCTTAAAGGCAATCTGTCAGGAAAAATAAATTTCTGTCCCATGAAACTCCCTTATAAAGAATGTGCACTGTGCATCTTAGTGCTTTTTGTTTTAAAAAAGAATGAACATTTTGGGCCTAATTTTCAAAGGTGCATCAAACGCAGCCTCTGATATTGAAGAGGTAATTTAGAGTTCAGTACTGTAAATGCTGAGGTCTTAAACTTGCATTGACATCACGGGGAGTTGAGTGTCTAACACTTCTTAGGAGTGCTCAGCCCTTACTGTGATCAAGCTTTACTGTGCTTAAGTTTTTGCACCCAACCAATCAAATCTTTAGCTGGTGCAAATTGGCTCTGTTGATGTCAGCGGAGTGTGGTCATTTACATCAGCAGAGAATTTGATCCTCAGTTTTTCACATTCAAGCTTTTGCACCCACAAAGACTTGGATTTGTGCATGCCTACTGCATTTGCAAACATAAACTATTTTTTGCACATGCACAATCTTAGGTGTATAAACCTGTGCAATCCAAATGCACACAAAATTGCACCTGCCATTTTAATTTAATTTTGGAAGTCTGGCTCTTCATGACTTTCTTCGAAGTATGTTACAATTTCGAATTCTGCTGCAAAGCATAGTTTTAATGACAGGATGATTAAATAAAGTATGCTAGTATACGCTGATGGCTTTTTAAAGCTTTCTTTGTGTAAGCCAGCTTTTTTGTCTTTTTAAACTGCAGCTCTTCTATTTGGCAATGGATCCAATGGCTTCACGGAATTCTGCTAAAAAATATCCAAAATGCAAGTATACTTACATACTCAGGCACTAGCTTCTGAAGCAGGTTTGCTTGATGCTATTTAAATAAAGATTTTGAACACTGGGAAAGGGATCTCTTTTTCAGAAACAAAAGGGAACAAAACAATTCTTCACATGTAATGTATCACAAAGAAAAACCCCAGTCGATATAACACAGGAAATACTTGGATAAAAGTCCCCTGCCATCTCTATCTGCACTGAAAGCTGCTTAGCATTTTGCCTTTTCTGGTTTCTGAAAAACAACTGTCCCTCACATCCCCTGTTGCTGCTCCATGGGCAGTGCGGCAAAGCATTTATTTGACAAAATGAGGATAATCAATGTCAATGTACTCAAACACCTTTTAGAAAAGTGCAACAGACATTATGAGTTGTACTATAGTGCTGGCATCTGAGGGCCACATTTTTGGCTCAGATGTAAGCACCTAACTCTCAGTGGCTTCCCAGATGTACACATCTGAGAGCAATTTGGCATTTAAAGAACAATCATTTGTGAAAAAAAGAAACATGAGAGAAGTGCAGAATAAGCCCCTATACTTACATGCAATAGGGAATGCATGGGGACATTCAGATACTATTAGCAAGTGTAACTTTTCTTGCAATGGTCACAATGAATACAAGTTGTTTTTTTCAAAAGCTTGTCTCTTTCACTAACTGAAGTTGTTTCAGTAAATGTATTACCCACACACCACGTCTCCACGATGAATAGATGTTTATCAAAGAAAATGGAGTGAAAAGCGAAGTCATGATGCCTGATATCTGATAAAAAGCCTGTTTATGCCTAATACAGAGGATCAATTGTTCAAGAACAGTTAAATGTGACCCAAATAATGCTGCAAGATGTCCAATATCTATAGTACCATGCTGGTCATGCAAATTAAAGCTGCCTGGGAATATACAGTACTTTTGACTTGCACTTACAATTTTCTAAGTTCTCAAAAACTTATAGAGATGAGGATATATGTTACATTCTCACTGGGGCCAGTTCCCTCCCCTTTTTACATTGCCTGCCACCCTTTGGAAAAGCATCTCCACTCTGATCTTCCTGTATATTCTTAAGCTATATATCCAAATCTTAGAAGGAAAAACTAACTCTGTATTTATCCCTGGGGTGAATTTAAACAAGAGTAGGAACGGGCAACCCAATTAAGAGAAAAATTCCTAAGTGGCCCAAGACTTGGCCATTGATCCTGAGGAAGAAAGAGGGAGTAAGAATTCCTTTTACCCTCTGTGCAGGCCACCTGGACCCTTTTCTATCCTTAGTCCTAAGTATTAGTATAGAACAACTATGGACTAGGCTTTCAAGAATTTATAGGTGATTTTAATTAGCTCTAATTTAAAGTCTAGAGAGAGTCAGTTAATGTAATTTACCCCCTTAGTGTGCATTTTACTCAAATTTAAATACCTTCTAGATTCATATCTATTCATCAGCATGCTCAGACACCTCCCAACTTGAGTAAGGCACACAGAGTCCAAATTACACATCACCCCTGAATATGGCACCCAGTACCTAATGAAAGTTTAACAAGTTAGATGAGGATTATGGTCTAAAATGCAATGACTAAAATATATATATACAAAAAATTAAGAGAAGTTATGCTGGTTTAGTTAGCATACCATGAACCTGTGTCTGAATACAGATGCACACAAGGGCAGACAATGACCAGTTTTTTATAATTGTACAGAATTCAAAGAAGAGGGATATTACTCTATAAAGCAAGTCTCCTTAGCCTCCATTCTTCAGACAGCTCTCCAAAGATTAAACTATGCCTTTTCGTATTGCTGTTTTTAGCCAGAGCATCAGTCATGGTGAGGGGCCCAAAGCAAACATCAGTGGGTTCTGGATGTGCTCCATGCTTTCTTCATGCAATCTTGCAAGATGTCTAAAGCCTGAACTTCAGTGCTGACTGGATCTGCAATGACCCATTGGAAACAATAGAGGGAATGTTCAGATTGAATGATGCATGCTACTTAGCTTTTATTCACTGGAACTGAGGCACAGTACAATCTGAAGCTTCTACTGGTTTCCCTTATGCAGTCAGACATTACATTGCTGAGCAACACAGGAAGCTATATGAATAAATAAATTTACCAGTGTCATGGCTACTAAAAGTATCAGAGGGGTAGCCATGTTAGTCTGGGTCTGTAGAAGCAGCAGAGAATCCTGTGGCACCTTATAGACTAACAGACGTTTTGGAGCGTGAGCTTTCGTGGGTGAATACCCACTTCGTCAGAAGCAGGTAGTGGAAATTTCTAGGGGCAGGTATAAATATGCAGACAAGAATCAGGCTAGAGATAACGAGGTTTGTTTGATCAGGGAGGATGAGGCCCTGTTCTAGCAGCTGAGGTGTGAAAACCAAGAGAGGAGAAACTGGTTCTGTAGTTGGCAAGCCATTCACAGTCTTTGTTCAATCCTGAGCTGATGGTGTCAAATTTGCAGATGAACTGAAGCTCAGCAGTTTCTCTTTGAAGTCTGGTCCTGAAGTTTTTGCATACTAAAGAAGTATGCACTATGGAATTAATGTAGTGACATGTCTGGATATTATCGCCACTCACTCCGTACTAAAAAGTCTCTCATCTTTTCTTGACTTCCTACTCTTTCACTCTTTCTTCCTAAGAGCCAGTCTGAAAATCAGGCCCTTCATGGATTAAATATATATACATATATTACATCCAAACCACTAGCTACACATGGTAAGTGAACAGCTGTAGATGGGTTATACAGCTTCCAACCCAGAATGCTATTATGTATTTTCAAACTGTAGTGAGCTGTATATGCAGTATGTTTAGTGAGACTGTCTTACATTCTGGACCATCCACGCACATTTTATTTGTCAAATGGAGACATATACCAAATAAAAGATGCATTTGGGTTGGGGTAGATTTTTCCAGTATTACCACGGAATATAAAAAGAAAATTGCTAGAATACAGATCAGGGTTGCCATTATTTGTGCAGCTGGAAAAAATGGATGTCTCTATATTCTTCCTATGCTTACCAAAGATCTAGCCAGCATATAACAGAAAAGCACATGCACACTTACTGCCACATCTCACCAAGTATGAATCCCCACCCTCCACAGCAAGAAGGTAATTGAAAGGAAATTATTGCAACACACTTTCCAATGACTTCCCTGTCAGAAAAAACGACCTCAACTGTTTATGCCAAATCATTGGCACAGTCAATAGTGCAGTGGAGTTCAGTCTAGACACTGGAACTGCTAACACAATATGTTCTTGCCTAAGAATAATTTCGTTAGTTACCAAGTGAAAAAGGAAGGTGTTTCAAGACATTTAGTATATAATTTTATCCATGTCTGTATATTATTTATTAAGCACCTGGATTACACCTGTCACACAAGACAAATAAAGAGCCCCCACTAATAATGTATTCCATGTATTACACACACATAGAGAACAGGATTTGTTAAGCATGGATATTGTACTGTACAAGACAATCCCTGCTAATAACATTCTCTGTATGTTTGTGTACATATACAGAACAAGACAAATACAGTTACAATCTAAGAAACAGGCAAAAAATCAGACACACACAACCTGGGAGATGCAGAGGATAGCAATAACTGAGAACAAGCGTTATTATTAGTATTAATAGTTATGGAATGGGAATAAAGTTGATGGGAGTTAGTTAGTGTTTTTGAGCCACACAGAAGTGGGTTTCTCATAAGTATCATAAAAACTACATTGCAGCAGCACTGAAGGGGTATCGCTTCCAAAGTGCTGTGTAAGGTTTTATAGCCACGTCACTCCTAATGGGCCAGATCTTCAGCTCATGAAAATCAGCAGCGTTCTATTTACTTTAATGATGCAGCACTGATTTACACCAGCTGAGAATATGGCCCAATGACTCTAATGGGGCTCATGTGGCTAAAGCCTTCACAATACAATTTAATGATATATAAAATGAACTGACAAGCCAAGAAATTCAGAATTAAGGCTGCTATTCCATCCATATTTCACCCCATGGTGCATAAGCACATTGCTGTAGTAGTCTCGATATCATACAAGCTGAACACTAAAATAAAGTCAAGTCCTTACTCAGGAAAACCTCCCATTGACACCAGGGAGACCCCTACTGATGTCAAAAAATGTTTGTATGAGTTAGGAATGTAGGACAGGGCCTAGTAATTGGCCTGATACCATAATTTATTGACTTTTGCCAATTTAAATCGGATCCCAGATTATAGTTCTCAACCTGCAATGGCTCCCGTTTGGGTCATGGGCTGCATCTGAAATTAGATGAGGATTTGAACTGCAAAGTTGGGATCTGGATGCAAATTTCCCTTAATGTGATGGTGTTGATTGTAAATAGGAGACTAGGGAATTTACATCACTTCAAAATCCTTTTTAGGAATCTAAACCTATAGGGCCAGGTCCTTAGCTAGCATAAATTGATGCAGCTCCTCTGACACCAGTGGAGTTACACAGATTTACACTAGTTGAGGATCTGGCCTATTATGATCTATAGTCTCCATTTAATAATTTAATAATTCTAATACTACTAAGGTGAGGTATTAACAGGGCTGGCTCCAGGGGTTTTGCTGCCCCAAACAGCCCCCCCCCCCCCCCCCCAAAAAGCCGCGATCGCGATCTGCGGCAATTCAGCGGGAGGTCCTTCGTTCCGACTGGGAGTGAGGGACCCTCTGCCGAATTGCTGCCGAATAGCTCGAAATGCCACCCCTCTCTGAAGTGGCCGCCCCAAGCACCTGCTTGCTAAGCTGGTGCCTGGAGCCGGCCCTGGGTATTAGGGTCCAACTGAAATCACATTAAAGGTGGTGAAAAGGCTGTCACTGAACTGGGCCCCAAAGGTGAGAAAATTACTAGTATGTGTACGGAGGGAAACATTTGGCTCTCAAATGCTATCTTGCATAATGGAAAGTCACTTTGTGATGGGGTGGACACAAAGGTCCCCTGCTGGAGGCCTCAGGTGGAGGCTGGGTTCTGTCACATCCAGCCCAGGAAAGGAGTGATGGAGAGGTCCTCCAAGTAGCCTAGAGTGGGCTGCTGGAACGGCCGATCGAGGGCCAGGAGGACCATATACAAGGAGCTGCAGAACAGAGCAGCACTTAGTTTATGCTTGGAGCAGGAGAAGAAAGGACTGTGTACCTGGCTGGAAGAGATGCAGGGCCACAGACAGCTCAGTGAGGGCAGGGACTGGGGGAGCGAGAGGCTCCTAGCTGGCTGCTAGTACTAAGCCAAAACCAATTTGCTAGCAGGGACCAGAGGAGCAATGAAGAAGCTCCTAGCTGGCTGCTGAGACTGAGTAAGGACTGAGTCCAGAGAAGGCTGCAGGAAAATAGCATCTTCAGGGAGGAAGCCCTGGGGATATGGTGCCATACCAGGGCTAGGACTACTTAAAGACCGAGCCAAGGGAGGGCTATAGACACCACCAGAAGGGTACTGAGATGGGTCCGGGTAGATGGTATACCCTGGAAGAGGTATGTTCTGGTTCACATGCAGATAGTGTGTGTGACTTGGCAGGAGGGCTGCGTTGCTGGGGGGAAAAAACTGCCTGAGAACCTCTGAAAAGGATCACCAGAACTGAAAGGACACACACATCCAACCAGACTGTCTGCTTGTAAAAGGTGGGTGCCAACTCCATTGCGTACCTTTAATACTATTGTTACTTTGCTCTTTGTATTTAAATTCCTTTTGTGCTCAGTGAAATTCAGACACAGATGAGAATTGTACCTTTGTCTTTCCTTTGTGGCATCTCTATTTCAATATTCCAAACCCAGCTACCATATATCCCAGCAGCCCCCTGCTGTGCATCTGTCCTTCAAACCTTAAGTACCTGTCCTCTCAAGCTCTACACTGAGCCAAAATGAGTTTTGTGCATGTAAATTCTATTATCTGCATGGACAAAAAACAGAATCTAATGCCTGCACATGCAGATGACCGTGTAAAAAAAGTCTATATGTCTGTGTGCAAAATTGTTCATGCACAAACAGAAGCTCTATAAAGGGTCCTTTGTCCCTCAAAGTTAAGGTAGGGGAGAAGTAGTTCCCAGGGCTTGGAGTAGATACAATTTTCTTGTAGGTTTGATTTCTAGACAACTTTAATTTCTGAAAAAAACCTGCGGCGGTTGGGTCACTCTTGTATTTGGATTCTTCAGGAGTCCCTCGACCTTAGTTAAAACAGGAGCATATTTGCAGTCTGAACAGTAGAATGTACAGAAAGAGAAACCTCACTTTACTAGTATAGAATATCCACAGTATCTGAAAGACAACGGCAGCATATCTCGTTATAGAGGCTTGCAAGAAAATTTACCACTTATCCACCCAAACTGACCCTCCAAGGCCCATTAATGTACCTCAAAGTGCCAACACAGATTTATAAAAATACAGCCTTAGTGTGTACGTAGGTAGGGTAAGATTTTTTTCTTTTAAAACACAACATTTTAATCTTAATCCAGCCAAAAAATAGGTAAAATGAGGTAACAGAATTTTTGTCTTTTACAAAGCCAGAAACATTCTTGCAGGCCTGAGAACTTCTTATATACCAAGTTTCAGCCTGAGGTTGAATTGACAGCCATTAAAAACCTCTCATGAAGAGGGTTTAAAATGAAAGCACTTATGTACCCTTCATTAGAAAAGCATGACTGGGTGGGTATCCTGGAAATTTTATATTAATATTATAATATATATATTTATTAGTATGCTCTTTCACATGTATAACTAAGAACTGAATTTAGATCAGTATCTGCGTGTGTTGTACATATTTTATACGCACACATACTATATTGACTCCTCTATCACATATTGCATGAATCAATCCCTTAACAGTTTATGATTTATGCAGCTTGCCAGTATAGAAGTAGACCATGCCAGCCTTGAAAGCACTTTAGCTTGGTTGTTTTTAGTCATGAAGGACATGTTGTCCTGTAATTATTCTGTCATTTCTTAAAAGCTGAAATCCTTAACAGGTTTGTGCTTTATGTATTGCTGTGTGTATGTGTGAGTTTCTGTCTGAACACGTCTTACAGAGCTGGAATCATCATTCCAAGTTACTTTACAAGGAACTACATAGAACTGGACAGCTCAAAATGTGTTGAATATCCTTGGAGTTTACATGGATTATTTTGGGGGAAGCTGGGGCGGAGCTGCATAGGGCAGAGTGAAGGAAATCATGAACACATTCCAATTACAGGCCTGATTCACAAAATACACAACTGCATAAAAGTGTCACTTTCTGTTTTGATCCTGTCAGTAATGTAATATAACGTGTTTCCCTGTACCATTTAACAGGGGCAGTATCCGCAAAATGTGCAACTTTAAACAATTATGCAAATTTTAAAGTAATGCATTGAGAGAGAAACTACAAGGAGATTCTGGCATTAATCAGTGATTCCAGGCTCCGCTTGCAACAGTTCAGTAAAATATGGGCTAACCTTAGTGCGAGTGGCTGAGAGGCAAGGCTTTTCTTCTGCCTCAAATTAACTGGAGTTTTAGCTTATTCAAGAAAAATGTAAATGCTATGGGAATACAAAGCACCTTTTTCTGTACAAAAATCTGCCATCCATTTTAAAGGACTAGCGCTGTGAAACATCACAGGATATTTCTTAGATAAGTCAGAATGAATATTTAGTGAGTTTTAACATCAACTCCTAGAATGATACACAAATCACATGAATTATGGAAGTATTATAAGAGATACTTTTTACATGTCCTGCTGTGCCCAAGTATTGCCCGTATATCAGATAAGTGTATGAAGCTAATACCCACATACCCAATGTACTACTGTATGGTGAACTGGTTTGGATAAAAGCAGAATAGCACAATTTGGTTCAAAACTAAAACAGGACAAAACTTGAACCTTTGATATTTTAAAAAAGCGTAGGAACATTTTTTAAATAAAGATGGGTCAAAAACAAAATGTGGGATCAGAGCACTCCAAATTTTAGGAAAGACCAGACATTGATCCTAACTCTGTGGCTCAGGTCCATTTCTATAGGTTAAAAATATTTTGTGTAACAACTCGCTTTTTTACTGCTAAGTAGGGAAGGAAGCACAACTACTTAGTGCAAGCAGAGTCAGTCTCCTCATGAATTGAACAAAAATTCCACCCACCGACCCCAATGGGTGGGGGAACGTGAAGGGAGTACAGAGCATGGACCATCTGGAGTCTAAACTAGGCATGGGAATCCGGCCTTGCAGATGCTGAAAGTCTAGCTAATTGCCTGCTTGGGGGACAAAGAAATTTTTTCTGCCATAAAGTCAATTGGCAGAGGCCAGGGAAGACTTTTCACCTTCTTTGCAGCACATTTGAGCCACAGTAGGATAAGCAGAAATGTGCTTAATACCTAAGTTACTTGGTTGCGATGTTAATTTATCACAAATTGCAGCCAGTTTCTAGTGCAGTTACAAAGATAAAATGAAGGGCTTGCTGAGGCAAAAGGCCAGTGATTTTGCTGACGGGCTCATGGGAAAGACTGAGATCTTGTGGTCCTCGCCAGGTGAGGTCCCCACACTTCTGCATCCTCTTGTTTCCCTTGGAGAAAGCATGGAAGGGTAGGACTCTTGAGTGAGCTGAGTTGAGCCACCCAGAGTTACGGATGATATGGTAGGAGCCCTATACACCCCACATTGGAACCACCTAATGCCTGGTATAGGAGAGTATGGGGGATGGGTGCATAGTACCTGTTCCCTGAGTTTAAGTTTACTAAAATTTGTGGCCTGTTACACGAATGGATTTTATGCATCTGTCAGTCCTCATTTTGCTGCCATGTTTGGATCAATGAAGAAATGCTGCATTTCTCACAAGAAAGCCTGATCCTGAAGATTTCTAGCCCATTCTCCAGACTAACAGGGTTGAGATACGCATCCAAAAGTTTGGATATTATCTGAACTGACCTCTGAATCTTTTGAGGCTTCCCAGTCTCTGGCTTCAATACATAAGCACAATGAGCCCTTAACCAGAGAGTGTCAGCTGTTCACTTTGAATTTCCCAGCTTTAGCTGGTTTAGGTCAGACCCTCAATGTCACTTAATGTTTTGGTGTTATATTTTAATTTTAAAAGGATTATCAGGAAAATCTACCCTTTCTGTTAATTCTCTTTGAAAATTGGCAAGAGTTTTAGAAGGCTCTGCTAATATCCTCACCAGGACTAATAAAATACCTAGGATAAAATATGTAATACAGATGAAATTTACAAAAAAAATTGGTGGAGGCAGGAAAAATAAAGATTTTCAATCTGAAACTACAACTGCCATGGTAAATTACTTGGAATGCAGTGCAACATGATGAAATACCATAAGTTATTGTGAAATTTTCTGTGTCAGTCCGTTCTATGTAGTTTATTGATAAGATAGCCATTTATTTTTCTTTTTATCGGGCTAACAATTACATACCATTGACAATTTTGACTGCTATTAGCTATTTACAAAACTCGCAACAAAAAAGTAAAATAAAATCCTATTGTCTTATATAAACTTTTTCAGTAAGTAGTATTCTACCCAAGAAAGACTGCATAGATCTATCAATAAAATGACACTTCTTCAGCTACTCCTTACTAACATATGCATGGCATTAGTAAGCTAGGGCAGCAAGTCATTTTGCTAATATTACATGTGGAAGTCACTGTGGAAACAAAGATTGAGATGGGATGTAACAAATGCATTGCTTCATACTCGGGTCTTCAAACATAAAAATCTGGCAGAGCTCAAGAAACAAAACAGGAGGTAAGACAGCTTTCATATGCTGCTGCTCTTAATACTCTTAAAGTATGTTGGATAATTAGGTAACTCAGTTAGTCCAAACTGGGTGTGTGGTTTTGTTTTAAGCCCTGGTCTGGAATGTGCTGTTGTGTGTGTCTCTAATTTACTATACTATTCTGAGGTCTAAAGCAAGTTTACTATACTATTCTGCACCAGATAACATACCTTACTGCACAAAGTGACCAGCTACTTTCCAGTGGAACCCCTTTGAAAGCTATGTCAAAATCTCTGCAGTCTCAGGGAGGAAAGTAACTCATTCCCTTTGCATTAGTCACCCAGCCAGAGATTAATCCTAACGAGCTTTTTTTTCTACAGGCTTGGCTGGCACACCCAGGATTTGCATTACATACCTGTGATTTCTCAACATTTAGTCCAAAGTGTGTACATTTAAAGACAGACTGCCATCATCTTTCCAGAAACTATTAACTACAACTTTATTGTAATAAGTTACTGAGTTAAAAAATGAGGCCAGCCAAGGGGTGGTTTCTGGGACTTGGTAAGAAGCTGACACACAACTAAGTAGGTTAAAAACGTGTGCACACGCATACAAACACACAGGAAAGTGGTATGTGTCAAAGAAAGGGCAGCATGCTGAAAAAATGGATAGTACTTTTTTTCCCCCTTATTTCGTCTTCCTTCCATTATCTTCCCTGTTACTGATTTCAAGCAAGCACTGGCATCCATTTGATGTCACTAGATTGTTTGCAGACCCTGTGACAGAATTTCTAGCTTTCTCCCAGTTGCATCCTGCCCTATCAATATGCAAACAGCCTTCTGTCTATCTCCACCCACCTCCGTGAGCAAAGACTGTCAATTCATACAGAAACCAACCCTACAACTTTAATTACTGTAATTGTTTTTATTTGCTTTGCATTACCAAAGAGACTTAATCCCAAATTCTAGGTGCCCGTGCAATTTTTATTAAATAATCATACTAAGTTTTAATGGACTGATATTCACTAACCCCCCAAACCACCATAACTAAAGTCTCCCCCCTTCAAAACAGTTCTACTTCAGTTGGCCCGCCTTATCAGAAAAAGCCAAGGAAATAAATAGGCCATGCATTGAGCCCATAAGGTCAATAAGTCTGGACTCTCCTGATCCCAGGGGCCAGAGAGTCATTTCCAGATTCAAGGACAGTTCTCTGATAATGCCCCATCACAAATCTTCCTGCTGCATATGCATCTAGGTTCTTACATAGTGCCTGTCACTACAGTGTCTGAGTGCCTTCCACAAGTAAAAGGGCTAACATTAATATGTCTCACCCTTCTCTGCTGACAGGAAGTAGGCTTGGTTTTAGGTTTCTGTAGACATCTAAAGTGAGGGTGCTTCTACAGAAAAGCATAGCTGAAAAGATGGGTTTTACATTTAGCTCTGTAGGAGGACCTTTGCTGAGGACTTTTGCCTGATAATGACCTGTTACAAGCCCTATCCCAGTTAAACTGGTAGCTTGCTGCACCTCAGCTGATTTCAATTGTTGTGAAATTACATATGGAGAGGCAGTCAGGACCAAAGCTGCTTACGGTGTAAGGTTAAAAACAACACTTTATACTTCCCCTACAAACAAAATGGAAGCCAATACAGATCACAGTGTAATGTGCTCAATGCAGGACACAACGTGAATGCAGGCAGCCCTGTTGCTCACTAGCTGATATTTGTGAGTAATCTTAGGGTGTAGCCCAGTAATGAGTGTAAAATGAGCACATGATGACATAATATACAGCACAGCCCCAATTAACAATAAGTAAAGTAGAAGGCTTTTATGTTTCATTGTAACAGATCACTGCTGTCACTCCCTAAAGGATTGATCTTACCGTCTATATAGAGTTCTGTCTGCCTTAACCATGTTTAAGGTACTTATCTTGGTATACAAGTGCCCTCATCTGTTCTCCCTGAATGTAGGAGTGGGCCATGAATTACTCACCATGGTAGGAACATAGAGAGAGGACAACAGGAAATTCTCCCATGGGTAAGGCCAGCACTTGGGAACCAGGCTGCCACACCATTGGGGCAGGGTTGCCAGTTTTGGTTGACTGTTTACTGCTGGACACCTATGACCATCTCACTATGTGGGAGGGCTAAGAAGACACCACGAGTTCCACATGAAGCCAGTCAGAGTCCCTCTTCTGCCACTTCCTATGGGCAAGCTTGGACTGAGAGACATTGCCAGCTGTCTCTGTTCTTGCAGGCCTCACTTTAAAACAAAAAAACTCACCACCACAACTTTTCTGCTATTCCATTTAGCAATGGGTGAGACTGCAAATGTGCATCTCTGCAGTAATAAAGCAGTTAGTTATAAATGTGGAAGAAATTATGAGGGTATAAGGAAGTAGCATGTTTCCACCAGTGACATTTTGCTAGGACCCTAGTTTAACATGCACAGATAGCTAAAACAAAAAAATTGTAGGCATCAGTAATACATTTAAGACCAACTGGGATCAAGATAAGTACAGTAACATATGATACACATAAGTCTGAAACAGGGGTGCACTATGAGAGGCGGTTATTGGAGTCTGGGTATAAGTATATAGAGTACCTCAAAAATGCCAGTTAGATCTAGCTACCTAAATTATATCCTTTCATATTCAGATGCCAGTAATAAAACAAGAAACAAATGTTCTTTATACATTTCTGTAGGACTGTAAAAAAACACTTTGAACAGACTTCTTGTGGCAAGTGGGTTTTTAGGATCTTTCCCTACTTATTACAAAGAACACATCAGATGCCCTTTTTACTCCTCTCCTTTCCCTTTCTCCTTTTTTTTTGTAAAGAGAGAGAAAGAGAGAGAGGCTGAAAAAGGAAAAACAGCCCAGCCATCAGAAAAACTGCACTGGAAGTGCCAGTCAGGTCTAAACCACTGAAGAAATAAAAAAGCAGGAGTAGTACATTTTGAAGTCTATCTGCCCAAATGCCATTTTTATCTCATTTCACTGGCAGCTGAGCTGTTTTGATCTTCCAATGTATTTTTTAATAGAAACTGAGAGTATTAAACACTGTGGAACCACTCTTCCCTCTCTTTAAGTGAATTTACTGTTGAGCTGGCCACCCTGTAGAATGAATCCTCTGTTATCCATGCAACAGGTACAGTATGTGCTGCCTCTGGGTAAGCTTCCCCAAACTGTCCCCAGGGCTGCTGAGAGCAGGTTTGGGCCCCCATGAAAAAAATTTTTGGGCCCCCAGCAAGGGCGGACCGGCTAAACAGGGTGACGAAGCTGGACCCCGGACCCCCTTCCGGACCGCCGGGCCCCGGTAATTTGTACTGGCGTCCCCCTCTTCATCAGCCCTGACTGTCCCAGAAATGTGCCTAAAATCCTGAGTGTGACAATTTCTTGTGGAGAGAGGATAGTTCGGTTTCTGTCAGTTCAGTACAGTAGGAATTGCACTGACACTACCAACTCATTTAATATAGGCCACCAAACCAAACAGCCATCAGACGGGGGGTGGGGGGGAAATAACAAACTTTGGTTACTAACAAAAATGGGCTGAATTTGCTATAGTGATTTTTTTAAAAAAACCACTAGTCTTGAGTTGTCGAGTTCCCGATTTAATTTTAACAGAAAATGAAAGTTCAAAATGGCCCATTTGCTAGAGAAGCAGTATTTGCTAGAGGAGCAGTCACTGGATCACAAGTAACAGGACTTCAGAGCAGCACCAGCTATGAAAGCAAGAAATGACACTTACAGGATTTTGGCAGCTTCTTTAGGCAAAAACCTGTAGCATCTGAAATGGGTTAAAAAATTGCACCAAAATAAGTTTCATTCCCCCTCCCCCATTTTCCTTTTCCTGCCTGCTTTTCATAACAAGATTAGTTTGCTACAGACCAAACTTCCATTTAAAAACATTTTAAAATTGACAATGTTCACTTCATAATCACAATAAAATGATTTTGGGTACACATGACTGGCCTTAAATCATGCTCCTACAGCGGGCGTGCGCTTTGTCTCCAGACCTGTGCTTAATGAACACATGGAGGCATGCTCTAGTGGCCAATAATGCACTCCTTGTAGTATCTTATTGCTTAAAAAGCAAGTAATGCAGCAGCATACAAAGTTACATATATTGCCATTGTAAAAGGGTTGAATATGAGCTGATAATAGATATTGGTGACAGTCATGGAAGAGTGGATAAATCACTACATAAATCATTCATAGTGCAATACAGTTACAGTAATAATACTGTACATATGGTAAGAGGCCCAACTGGGGAAAAACATTCCTTCACACCCAGCTTAATCATTTAAGAGCTCTGTTTTAAATGCTTTTCCTTTCAGTTATTAAAACAGCATAATGCATAAGTGTACTAACTTTCAACCTTTATAAACCTGCCTCTGACTAAGAATTTCTTTTTTTGGCCTCCTTCTCCCCTCCTGCCTGGAATACACTACATGAGTCAACATGGTAAAGCAGGTGCTTTTGGAAGTTTGCTTTTAGAGGGGCTCAAGAAGTCAGTTTGCAGATTCAGCTCCTTGACTGTGGGAGGCTAGAAAGACAGCCTGGTTATGGCGATAGCATTCTCCTCGCTCTAGCAGAGAAAGCCCTTGAATGTGATTCTCTGAGCATCCCTAATGGTTACCCTCAAAGCAGAGCAGACAGCCTTAGAGACTGCCTAATCTGTACTCTACCACTACAGGGAATTCTAAAGGAAGAGAAGACAAGAACTAAGAAGGAGATAGTCAAAGTAAATGAGTGGAAGGAAGAGGGTGAATAAAAACACTTCTATTTTTGATGGACTACCCTCCACACACCCAACTGTTGTGATGCAGAAGACAATCCATGTGGCTACATTTCATTTGTTGCATCACAAGATATATGGCCAAAGTTTTCAAAAATGGGAAGCTAAACTTAAAGGGATGAGACTGCCTTCCAAGGGACCCCTCACAAGACCTCGAAGGCATAGGAGACATACCAAGGACAGGGCTGGAGACAGGAAGGGAGTGTCAAGGGCAGGGATGAAGCACGTAGCACTGTGGAGATTCTGGGCAGCGCTGTGTCCCATAATCGGGCACTTTGAGCTGTCTAATTTATGCCAGAAGCTGTGCAGCAGCCTAGAATTGGGAGGGCATAAAGGTGATTTAAAGATGCCATAGCTCCTTCTCCCCTAGATAATTAGTTTTGTGCTGTGCCTCTTAGCCTGTGTGTACACCATAGGATTCTTATGGAAGCGTGCAGTGTACATACATGCACAGGTATAAATAGCAGTGTAGACAGGGAGGCATGGATTAAGCCAGTGAAGATACACTTGAAAGCTGTGGAGTACATACCCTACATGTTCTCTGTTGGACCAAGCCCATGACCCACTTCTACACTGCTATTTTGAGCAGTGTAGAGTTACACTGCCTCCCACTGCTGGAGCCTTGCCACTCTGCAGGAAAACACTCCAGCAGTGGGGAAAGGGTCTGGCAGCTCCCCATTTCTGGAGCCCTTCCCCACTGCAGGGAAAGACTCTAGCAGTGAGGAAAAGGCTGTCAGCTTCCTGCTGCTGGAATCCTTCCCCACTTCAGGGAAAGACTTTGGCAGAAGAAGAAAAGACTCCAGGAATTGGGAAAGGTTCTGGTGGCAGCGGAGGCAGGAGGTGGAAAAAGGCTGAACCTTTTCCCTGTTGCCTCCCCCGACAGAGACTTTCCTCGCCACAGTGAAAGGCTCTGGCAGTGGGGAGCAGCGAAGCCTTTCCCTACTTGTTTCCCCTCTATCAGAGCCTTTTACTGATATGAGTAGCTACACTCCACAGTGGACACAGTGGACACAGTATGTTTTTCACTCTGGCGTGTAGCTACACATCACCTTTGGCAGCGTTAAGTGTGTGAATAATGTAGATATAACCTTAAAGAAGCAGCTCAGAGTTTCACCCAAGTGAATACATAGAGGCAACTAAAATAAAGCTGCCATTTTTTTCAAATGTGATCAGTTCCCAAATAGCTGTAACTCAGGAATTCACCATTTGTGAATAAAATTTGAAATTTTCTGAACAATTTTTTGTTGCTGTTCAAAAGTACCTTATTTTAAAAACACGAAAAACATTTTTTCATAAAAAATTATCAGTGTTATCAAAATGGTTATGATTTTCCATAGTGAAACATTTTGATAAATGTCTCAGTAACATTTTTAATTAATAAATTCCCCGGAGACCATTTCAGATCTTCTTTTTGTTTTCAAAAATTTTGGGTCCATTTTGAACACTTCAGCATGAAAACAAATTTGAAATTTCAAAGTTTTTCAAGAAAATGTCTATTTTTCAACCAGCTCTACTCATTGCGAGTAAAGCAACTACTCCAAACTCATTGCAATAATATCTTTATACCGCATGTATTTCTTGTATCTTTTGTAAAAGGTTCTGCAAATATAAACCAACTTAACATGCATAAAACACCTTTAAAATGTTTGATCCAGTCCATGTTCATGACATTTATAACATTTACTTTGACATGATGCTTTTATAAATTTAGATATTAAACTATAAAGAAAATAACTGTCCATACATAATTAACTTTAAAAATGCCTGATTCAGGTTTTTCTGCAGACCTCTGTCAATAATTCTGTCTGCACTACAGTGCAAGAAACCTGAACTTAATTCTCTGGTTAATCTGACTTCTCAGAGGAAGACGGCACCATAGGATATGTGCTGAGGCTGTGGGAGAAGGGAGCATGTGGTCCAAGGATCGCTGTGGTACAGACTAGAAACCGTTGGTAAGCTGTGAAGCAAGTCACAACCAGTTTTTTGGGCCCAACTAAGGTTGGTGCAACACGATACTGAGGAAGAAGGAGGAGGATTGTTAAGGATCATTAACAAAAGTGAATCACTTCATAACATATTTTCATAAATGGGTGGATTTTTTTTAAGTACAAAAGATAACATGATCCAACTCAGGAGGATTACATTTTTAAAGAGTAATTGTCCACTTAGGACTTCAGAGCTGCACTCTCAGAACATCATGGTGACAGCCAGAATACAACTCAAAGTCTTCTGCTCCAAAAAGTGCAGACCCCATCCACGTGAGCAAAGGGAGAATCTTCTTTAGCTAATATCTGTATAGAGAGTGTATACAGTTGAGCTCTACTGATTCTGCAGAGGGGGCAATGCTCCATATAATCAGTCTATTAATTCCTAAAACATTCTGAAGTGTTTTCATAGATATGGAAACACAAATAAACAGGAAAAGTAGAGCTATTTGCAAATCCAGTGAAGTACAGAAATCTTCCTTGGATTGAAAGACAAGAGGAATAGAACAATCACTGTAAATAAATGGAAAGATTATATATGATTTAATATTTCTCTACATACTGGGTACATTTATGAGTGTGTTCACTTCTCAGGGCCTGCCTCTGAAAATAAAGAAAGCCTTCCTGCCCCCCCTCCCCAAAAAAAAGAGAGAGAGAGAAAAGGTTTCTTTTTGACAGAAATACTATTCAGAGTGATTGATTTAAAAGTGCTGAACTCATATTCAGAGTCTGAAATCCAGGAACCACCAGCTGGGCTGGGATTCAAAATTACAAGGATGGAGTGAGTTTTTGAGTTGTGATGCATTAAGCACTGGAGGCAATTGCTTTTCTCACCTATCCCACAACGGAAGGAGGAAGGGAAACATTTAAGAATTAAGAAAAGAAATCTTAGGACTATTGAGTTACTGCATCTCGTACTGCTGGAGGCAGAATCACGGTTTGCATTAGAAGAGAACTTCACTGAAGAATTTAAATAAATCTTTCTTTAACAATGAGTTGTTTGAAAAAGGAGTCGGGGAAGACACAATAAATAAGATAAAGCTGTGTGTATTAATCAGTTAAAAAAGGTTGTGTTCAAGTGTCTGAAGTTACTCCTGATAGTAGGGTCCAAAAGAGGTCCCTGTTGCAGCTGAATATCAGCATTTCCACTGAGTTGAGGGAGGGATATTGTGGAGCACACACTCAGGGCAACTCTCTACATACAGTATGTTATCAAGGTCACCTTCTTTTAATGTCATAAAAGAACGGATTTTTTAAATCCAGTTTACTTATGGCTACTTACATAAAAATGGCCATACTGGGTCAGACCAAAGGTCCATCCAGCCCAGTATCCTGTCTACCGATAGTAGCCAATGCCAAGTGCCCCAGAGGGAGTGAATGTCTCTCCTGCCATCCATCACCACCCTCTGACAAACAGAGGCTAGAGACACCATTCCTTACCCATCCTGACTAATAGCCATTAATGGACTTAACCTCCATGAATTTATCCAGTTCTCTTTTAAACTGTTGACTGTGCACTGTGTGAAGAACTTATTTTTACTTGTTTTAAACCTGCTGCCCATACATTTCATTTGGTGGCCTCTAGTTCTTATATTATGGAAACAAGTAAATAACATTTTTTATTCACTTTGTCCACATTACTCATGATTTTATATACCTCTGTCATATCCCCCCTTAGTCTCCTCTTTTCCAAGCTGAAAAGTCCTAGCCTCTTTAATCTCTTCTTATATGGGACACATTCCAAACCTCTAATCATTTTAGTTGCCCTTCTCTGAGCCTTTTCTAATGCCAGTATATCTTTTTTGAGATGAGGAGACCACATCTGTATGCAGTATTCAAGATGTAGGCGTACCATGGATTTATATAAGGGCAATAAGATATTCTCCATCTTATTCTCTGTCCCTTTTTTAATGACTCATATCATTCTGTTTGCTTTTTTGACAGCAGTTGCACACTTCGTGGATGTCTTCAGAGAATTCCAAGATGACTCCAATATCTTTTTCCTGATTAGTTGTAGCTACGTTAGCTCCCATCATATTGTATGTATAGTTGTGGTTATTTTCCCCAATGTGCATTACTTTACATTTACTCACATTAAATTTCATTTGCCATTTTGTTGCCCAATCACTCAGTTTTGTAAGATCTTTTTGAAGTCTTCACAGTCTGTTTGGTCTTAACATCTTTAGCCAGTTAGTACATCATTGCAAATTTGACCGTCACTTTTACCCTTTCTCCTCCAGGATTTTCATTGATGAATAAGTTGAACGATTGGTCCTAGGAACGTACCCTTGGGAACACCACTATCTACCCCTCTCCATTCCTGAATAATTTACCATTACTTCCTACCCTTTGTCTTGTCTTTTAACCAGTTCTCAAATCCATGAAAAGAACTCTTCCCTTTTCCCATGACAACTTAGATTTATGTAAGACCTTTGGGTGACAGAACCAGTCATGAGACTTCTGGAAAATCTAAAGTGACAGCTATGTCACACTGGATCCCCCTTGTCCACATATTTGTTGACCCCCTTCATAGAACTCTAATAGAATAGTAAGGACAATTTTTTTCCTTACAAGAAATGTTGATTTTTTCCAACAATTTACGTTTTCTATCTGTCTGCATTTTTTCTTTATGTTGTTTCATCATTGCCGGTAACGATTTGACTACCAGTCTGTATCTTCCGGATCACCTCTAAGACTCTTAAATATTAAGCATTAATCTAGCTATCTCAGTATTGGGTACAGAGCTGATAGGACAGGTATATCAAACCATTTTAGTAGTTCCCGCAATTCACATTTGAGTTCTTTCAGAACTCTTGAGTGAATGCCACTTGGTCCCAGTGACTTGTTAGTGTTAAGTTTATCAATTAATTCCAAAACCTCCTCTAGTGACATCTCAATCTGTGACAATTCCTCAGATTTGTCACCTACAAAAGCCGATTCAGGTTCGGGAATCGCCCTAACATCCTCAGCCATGAAGACTCAAGCAAAGAATTAATTTAGTTTCTCCATAATGGCTTTATCGTCTTTAAGTGCTCCTTTTGTATCTCGACTGTTCAGGGGCCCTACTGGTTGCTTAGCAGGCTTCCTGCTTGTGATGTACTTAAAAACATTTTGTTATTACCTTTTGAGTTTTTGGCTAGCTGTTCTTCAAACTCCTTTTTGGCTTTTCTTATTACATTTTTACACTTAATTTGGTAGTGTTTATGTTCCTTTCTATTTACCTCACTAGGATTTGACTTCCACTTAAGCGCTCTGTTTACTTTTGCCATTTCTCTGAGATTGGACAAGGAAAAACAACACCAGTTTCACTTTTGTTTGTAGTCAGTTTCACTTTCAGAAACTCAGTGTTGCAGAGCTTGAAGTTCTAGCAAGAGACTGTTTGTTTAAAAGCAGCTCATTTCAGTGCAACTAAAATCCGCAAACAGTTCGATCTGCTTAAGGTTTTATAAAAGCTTTCATAGCACGCTCACATTTTAGGTCAAATTTTAAGTTTACAGAGTCTCGTTATTGAATAGATTTACACAAGATGAATGTAGCCCATCCTGTTAGCTGAACCATTGGATTAATTTGCAAATTATGAAATTGAATAGTAAGTTACATCAGTATTTTTCCTATTTTTTATAATTGTGTTTATATTTTCCTTACACGCTTTTCCCCCATTACAATGTGAAAAGGATAATGAAGTCTTGTTTGTATATTTAAAAAAAAAGAAAGAAAAAATAAATTATAATGTATTACTTGAATAATTGTCTCAAAGACTTATTTTTCCGATCTCTTTCTAGTAAGTTGCAAAGCACTGCCAATTCCAGAGCACTTTCTATCAAGTCATAGATTGTAAACCCTGAACAAAGAATAATCAGCAAAGTACTGCACTGTATAACCTGTACAATATTCATAAAATATATTAGTGAACAAATAAATATCCCCTGATGGATGAGCCAACTAGCAAATATCCCACATTCTTCCCCACCCCTATTTCCACAGCTGCCATCTAGCACTACTCTCACAAGTACAGCTGCCAAAAGACCTTGGGCCTCATTCTACACTTTCTGTAGCCATTTACACTTGTGCAAAATGAGTGTAATATGCATACAAAATATTACTTTTCAGATCTGGACATATTTTATATACACTTTAGGTATAAATATCCACAGTGGTCAGTTGACTAAGGAACAACTGCTCTTTATGTGATTCTTATTCACTGTGTATCCTTTCCACCCGCTTTGATGAGCTGCATAATATTTCCTAATGACTCTTTTTCTAATATTTATAGCATTCAGAAGCTCCAGGTGGGCACAATTAATTTTCCAGGAATGCTGTAGAGTTTTGGTACATCTCCTAGAGGTAGCTGTCCCTTCTTTGATACCTGTTCCTAAAGTCTTCTATCAGAGTTCCTCAGATTTCCTGATGAAATGCGTACCACACAAATTCTTCTAATCTGCGGTTATCAGAATGTTGTCAATCTCATTTCTCATGGTGTATGTAAGGCAGTTTACTTGGTGCTCATTATTCTTATTGACAATTCCAGATGCCACACAAACTGCTCAAAACAAGCTATCCATTTTAGCCATGATAATTTATCATCGAAAAAGTATTTCAGGAAGATATTGTCAATATCAGCCTCTCTGCTCTAGAAAAGTAACATCTGTTCTTTTACAAGCTCTTTTTATTAGTTTTTCCCCCATGCTTCTTTTCTGCCCTTCCTCCATATGTGAACATGAACCTGCCCATTCTGTTTCATTGAGATCTGGACCCTCTTATTGCTTCCACAGGGGCTGAAATTAAATTGACATCAGGGAATATGATAGCCCTTTAGTTGCCAAGACAAGGAGCCCAGGTAGAAGACAGGAGAATGTGAAAGTATTGGGAATGAGACTGTGGGTGCAGAAAGGAAGGGGATATTTAGGAAGGAGGAGAGAAAACAGAGTCTGGAATGTGGGGAGCAGGAAGCAGATTCAGGGAGGCAGATTGAGAAGATAGAGGGGAAAGTGGCATGGTAGAGAAGGAGAATGTGATGGGGAGCAAGAGGAGAAATGCAAGTGAATGAAAAGCACAAGTGAATACAGGCCAGAGGTAGGCAGACGACTGTGGAGGGAGTATGTGTGAGTGGACAGCTGCCTGTCTTGTGTAGATAGCAAGAAAGATAGCTTGGCAGGTCCCCATACCCATGAGGTAGGAAAGGATACGAGCAGTCCACACCAAATAGCGAACAGCCTTTCTGAGCGTATAATCAGGGTTGAACTTAAGATTCCAAAATGACTGAATGCAAATTGAAGAGAATTAGGCAAAAAAAAATATTGTTTTTCTAATCTCTATTTTTAAACCAATTTCACTATTATTATTTTAGTTCTGGACACATGGAGTCAGCAATATGGCACCACATATTCTGTGTCCACTTCAGCCCGGTGGTACGGGTTACAGAGCACCCTGAAGTTGATTTAATTTGTACACTGCTGACCCTAAGGGTCTTTTCCAGAAACTAGAACTAGCCAAAGCACCTGGGCACTCCAGTCTCTCTCAGTCACACCCTCTTCTTGCCCACATTGCTGGAGTGAACACTGGCTCTACACATCTAGAATTTCCTTTATGACAGGCCAATTCTGGATCTGTTGGCATTACAAACGCTTTGCTGTTTAGACTGTAAATTCTGGGAGCCGAGGCCAAGCTTATATTCTGTCCACACTGCATATTCCTCTATCTGTATAGCACTAAACACAGCACCATTGCTTGGCAAAAAGATAAATAATAATACACGTCTACCCCAATATAACGCTGTCCTTGCATTATATCCAAATTTGTGTTATATCGGGTCACGTTATATTGGGGTAGAGGTATATACCTCTTTTCAGAGGGGTACTTCTGGGAGTTTATTCGTCTCATTTAGCTACTCGGTCTCGCTGCTTGTGCCATCCTCACCAACACAGCATCTGAAATAGCCAACCTACCCAGTTAGGAAGTCCTGACATTTGCCTGATTTAAGGACAAAAGTAACACCATATAATCTCAATGCAGCACTGTTAGCTGTTGTGTGTTAATGGTCACCTGTAGGTTCAATCCCACAGTCCTAACTCCTATTTAAACTTCCATTTGCTTCACTGGCAGTTTGGCCTGAGTTAGGACTGTAGGATCAGGCCTTTGTGGAGAAAATTAACACAATTTCCTAAGCATGTAAGTAGTATCTGCCAACAAGTAAAATGGCATTTAAAAAAAGAAGGGGAAAAAAAGTGCTCTCGGAACAATGGCCAATTGATCCTTGAAGGAGGATAGGTGGGTTTTTTATTCTCATGGTAAACTTTGTTCACTTTTTACTCCATTTGTCTCCCACCTGTAGCATTTCACCTCTATATAAAAGGATAATTTGCAGCTTTCATCCATAATATTTAATTTAGTGCTAACAACTGAGGTATCCAAAACAAAGGTGCGGCCAACTGTTCTGTTCTTTCCTCTCATGTCCCGTCACCACTCTGCCAAGATCGCTCTTGGATGGCAACATAATCCTACTCAATTTTATCTTCATTTTTAAAATTGTGTGTATAATACCAGGTTAGTATTTCCTATTTTGATGGCAATCGGATCCTCAAAGCTGTTATTTTTAGGAGCCAAGCAAAAGTTTTATTAGTATTGATTGGTATCTATTACCTGCCTAACTTGTCTCTGGAGTGCTGACTCATGTCCAGTGACCTCAAACAGCTGTTACAGATAATAATAATTACAGCAATACATACATTGTGGGCTAAACTCCATGTGTGCAACCGCACTAGAGTCAATGGGGTTGAATGAGGTGTAAGTAGCTGCAATACCTGGTCCTATGTCTTTGCTTTTGCCCTTCTTTTTAAGTGCACACACGTTGAATTGGCCTTCGTTGATGTTGTGTGAATTTTTTTTTTTAATTTAAAAATAGTAGTCAAGGCAAATTTTAAAAGATATGGGCCAGGTTTTCAGCTGGTGTAAATCAGCATAGCTCAGTTACACCCATTTAAAACTGCTGAAAATATGAACACTAATCTACCATAGCTACAAATTCTGCTATATTTTTTAACTCTAGAAGATCAAAAAATGGAGCTCTGTTTGTTTGTTTATATATGTTTCCTCCCACCCTTCCTTTCATTTTTTGGATAATGCCACTTCCAACAACCAAGGAATACTCTAAGAAGTCAAGGGCCTAGAACCCCTCATTCTTTCATGGATTCTAACCTTGCGTAATTTCCCATAACAGCCCAAGTTCTCCTTGGAGGCCAAAAACACACACACCCAGGGGGTACCAAAAATGCACAACTTCTTTCTTATACCTTTTATCTTGCAGAATATGGGCTTGTGACACGCTCACAGTACCTTGTATCCAGACATAGCACTGTCTCTTGTGGGACAGACCCAAGACATCAGACATTTGCTAAAGCTATGACCTAATAATAAATTCCTATTCAATACTGAAAAAGCACTTCAGCCAAACACATTTTCATAACCATCCCTTTCTCCAAGATCTTGTTTTTGGTAACAATATTAAAAGAGAAAAACAATAAACTTGAAACAACAGGCACTGAAGTTGAAAAGTTTCATTCTATTTCCTGCCCTTCTCTCCTCCCTGCCCTCCTCCTCCCCTGATATAAATACAAACTATGGTAGATACAGTCAGGTATTCCTTAGCTTAATAATGAAGAACATAGTTACCTGCATGGATAATAGCGGTTGATGCAGGATAGATTTTTAAAGATTCATAACTATTGTCCATTTTCTAGTTCTTTCACTGTTTGAAAAATGTCTTTTGTTAAAGCCTTTTCCCCCCCACATATGTTCCAGCAAAATTGGTCTGACGTTCTTCTCCTTATTGTGTTTTCTTCCAAATTCTACCATAGCAGTCTGGGCACAAGTCCAACATTTATAAATGAAAACTTCTTCATGCAGCACAGCGTCAGCATCACATATCAGCAACTAAAATACTGTCCCTCTGCCCTGAATCCAGACTTTGGAATACACCATGACAACAAGCTGCTTCTTTCAATTTAGCAATACAGCAGAAGTTTGTTTGTGTAGGAAGTAGAAGTATCTCCAACCAATGAGCTTTCACTGTGGGTGTGGCCCCAGGCAGAGAAGAGTCTCAGTTGGAAACAGGAACTGAAAGCATGTTTAGTTAAGCCTGCTTTCCCTCTAATCAATCTAGCTGTCTAAGTAAATGCCTGACCTTGTGGTATAAGGTTCCCTCATAGACTTATGTGGCAGTTTGATAAGATACAGTAGACTAATTTATTGGCTATAAAAAAATGTAAAGGAAGTTTTAGTAGGCTTGATATGGTTTCCTGAAATTTTTTTATAAACATCTGAAAGACATTTCAGTATATCATAAACAAGAGGAAATCCAAAGCACCTGACTTCTAAGAAAATGATGCAACTATAAGTCTGTGCCAAAATTTACAGTAATTTTATTTATTTATTTATTGAAGGGAATGGCTGGAGGAAGAGGCAATAATGAGTGTACTACAAGTACAGAATTTTGTTAAATTGGAGAACTATTACTTCATAAAAATACTGTAATTACTTCAGGCAGAATTTTTTTTAGACATTACACATGAGCAAAACCTCTAAAATAATTTATTTTCCAAAATTAATTGGTTTCCTGGTAAATGTCTTTCTGGAATGAACAACTAATTATAAAAATCCAGACAGAAATAGAAGGCTACAAGTTAGAAAGAGGTAGCAAGTTTCTTTACAACGACTTTAGATAAAAGAAAATGTTACTTAGAACTGCTAGGTATTCAGTCATGCCTCCTAGTTCATATCGTGAGGGGGACACAACCTAACATGACAGCCCTAAAATAAAAAGCCAGCAGCTTAACACACTTCTCTATTAAACTTCTTGAGTGCTCCATTGTCTTTAAAAAAAAAAAAGTACATTTTATTGATTTAAAAGAACAAGAAAAACCTTCACACAAATGTTCCAACACAGTTACAAGAAAGCCAACATGTTGCGAAGCTCAAAATAAATAAAGTGGTGCATGTGGGAAATGTTTACAACCAGACCCCAAAAGCATAGGAAACTTTAAACTCGTCTTATGTTCACTCCAAGGAAAGGCGGACATTTAAATACAATGCTGAACTTACAAAACTCCCTGAACTTTGGGTAGTTAAGATTTTGGTTCAGCCCATGAGAGGTAGAGAACAGCCATAAAGTTTTCATCTGAGCTTCGATCCAAGTTCGCCAAAATTTTGTGGGTATTTAAATCCAGAATTATAGTTCAGGCCCAAATCTAAGTTTGCTGATCTTTTGAGTGACGCTGCACTGATATAAAGTGTGTTGTCATTTTCTTTCCCTTCCTAACTTTTTATAGCACGAAGAGAGAGAACAGGTTTGATTGTTTCCAGATTGCTAAATGACAAAAAAGTGGTGATTACTAAACTGGGCTGAGAGACAAAGTATTTAAACAGTGAGCGCTGAAACCAAAGTCCATCGATCTTAATCATGAACTCAGGCTCTCAGCAATCAGCTACTTAGGGCTGTACAGCGGGGCTGTTCCCTCTTTCTCTTTCTCTTCATACAAGAATGAGCAACTTTCCTTTCTATGAGGGGCTGTGGCTGTATATGGAGCAGAGCCCTACAGCCATGCCTCCTTGTTCCCAAGCTTTTGCTGCTAGAGGGCCTGGCTTTATCTTGCAGGAATCCACTATTGTTCTTCGCAAGTGTCTTCTGGCTCCTCTTATTTCTCATCTCAATTTCTCTTCTCTTTGATTTAAACACAGTGCAGTGTGAGTAGGTAGATCGGAGACCTTTGCTCACTGCATCGTTCTGGACAATTTTCATGGCATCTTGTGGGATTACATATTCCCTCCCTGGGGAATTGTGGGAGCAGGTTTCAAACACCCATCATCCCTTTCACAGTTTCCCAAAAGTCATCTGGTGCCCATGCTCTTCCCAAACTGCTCTCTAGCAGCATGGGTGAGGGCCAGAGGGGCACAGGAAAGCAGATCCTGTTATAATGGCAAGGCCATGGCTACCTGCAAAGACGTTGAGAAAAGGCAGAGTAAGAGCCACATCTGGCACTCCAGGATATTGGGCACCTGCAGCATACTGTGCCTTCCATCTAGCAATAAAGGTCAGGGAAAGAAGAAGCCCTGTTCCTCCAGAACAGATGAAAAGCTGACAGGTCAATTTAGAGAAGCTCAAGAGGAGCAATTATTATTGCACAAGTTGGTTGGCAGTCTTCTGATGGACATGAACTAGGGAATATTTTCAAATTTCCATACTCACACCGTAAGCTTTTTAAGGGCTAATCTATAAACTCTAAAACATAACATATTGTACAGTTGCACTCAGGAGCTGAAATACTATTTGTCAACCTCTTATCAAAAAAATTGTGCCTTTAAAATGGGCTACATCTGTGCCTAACACCAAAGGCATGTACATTCCAGAGCAATAATTCTGTGTACTGCTTCTATGCAAAGCTTCCACTGTATAGTTTAAATGACCATTCATAAGCAAAAACCAAAATAGAGAAACCCCAAAGCCTTCTAGCTTGTCAATAAATATCGGAACAAGCCTGAATGAAAGGCAAAAATGTTGCTGTGGTATAGATACCTGCTTTTTCATTTATCATTGTTAAGAGAGACATTTAGTTTTCTGGTGTGAAAAGTCTCATGAAAATAGATGAGATTGCAATCAAACCGAGCATAGTAGGCATTATATTTAAAGCTCAGTTTGGGGTGTTTATGGGGGAAGAGTGGTGGTACTCTCCAAAGCTCTACCTACAAGCCAAGCTGTACCTAGCTGAGATGCCAGAACGAGAGGCCGCTCACAACAGACTCTGCAAATGTTCGGAATATGATCGTGCACTCTCTGCTGACTCCTTGGGTTTGACTTCCCTTCAGTAGAGTTCCTATGCATCACTGGGGAGGACAAATAAAGGCACAGACCCAATAGGAATATCCCTGAAACCCTGAATCCCAGAGGCCTGGGATGCCATTAGAATCATAGTTTTCATTTTTTTTAAATTAAGTTTCTAACCCTCATAGTTGTGGAAGAGAGTTTGAAAAGGTGACACAGTGGTAACCCAAGCGTTGTTGGCTTCCTAAGCCTCCAGCAGAAGAGAAGCATCAGCCACAAGAGCCAGAAAGGAATTGCTTGAGCCACACCACCACCTGAACAGACCTGGTTTTTACTAATCTGCAGGTGGTGTCTAGCGGGATGTAGGATTTGCAGGCGTTCCTGGGATTGGCTCTCCCCTTGTTGGGGCTCAGATACATTCTAGGGCACTTCCTGCTGCCTTTTCACACACACACAAACGTGGGAAGCATTTGGGAGGGTCGTGGAGGGAAGTGAACAAAAAAAGTGGCAAGCAGACTTTCTCCAAAATTCCTTCCACTTGTAGCACCAAATGGAGTACTGATCACACCAAACTGTGCAGATCTGTGATCCTCTTCTTTCCTTCCTTATCGGAGTTAGTAGTAGTGAAATAGTTACAAAGGATGACATTTAAATCATCATCTTCGGGCATTTGAGCTAAAACCAAATAGAAATGAAGGGTGCAGGTCACCCCACTCAGAGCCACTGTGTTAGGCTCTCTACAGATTCAGGCGTGAATTACTGCTTTGGGTACAGTTGGGTACATGTTTTCAAGATTTTTTTCTTTTAACTATAAGAGCCAAAGTCTTGCTTTTTAAAATAAAACAACAGTGAGATTCCGAAGGGTAAGATTCTTGAGAACCAGGACTGGCAGAGTGTCATTTAAAATGTAGGTGACCCATGGGTTTGCTCCCCAACTTTCCCTCCACCTGCAGGCTGACTCTTCTGGCCCATGGGCTCCTACACCCACCCCCTCCAAACCTGAGTCAGTAGTGTTACAACCTGGTGCTCCGGAGTACAGTACCACTCATGTTTGGCCTGGCCAAATGTGGCAGGGCCATGACCCAGATCAACTGCCCTGGTTCCAGGGCCTATGTTGAGAGCACCCTAAAAAACAAACAAACAACAAAAAGGGGTGCCAGGTCACTGACACATCTCAGTTCAAGCCCTGACTGCATATGGTCATACTATGTGGAATGATACTGCATAATGAGACTCAGCAGTTACTAGCGAAACACTGCATGAATATAATTCTGGGAGTAGCTGGAGCACTTTGTTTCCTGCTTCAGAGGCTTGTTTTGTTTTGGTTTTTTTGGTAAAAATGTGCTTAGATTAAGCATTGTGGGCAGGGAACGTCTCCTACTTTATGCTTGCATAATACCCAGCACAGTGAAGCCCTGATTCTGACTGAGGCCTCTAGCACTACCATGATAAACAATAAACTAATGAAATAAAATAAAAATGCAAATGTTTTATCATAATTCCATAGGGGTTGTTAAATTAATTGCTGTTAATAAATTATGACAAAGTTTAGCCTTTATTTTAATGACTCATTCATGAACCAATCCTGACTTCTGAGAATATATTTTGCTGTTTGTTTTTGACCATTAGGCTGTGATCCTGCCAATATTTATCCAGGTGATACTTCTGCAGTGCCAAAGCTAGACTTGTGCGTAAAGGTAAGCATGTACATATGTGTTTGCAGAAAAGGACCCTAATTTGAATGAACAATTTTTATCCTATGAGATGTTCACAAACTAATCACTTTGACTATCTGCTGGGCTAACTATGGTTTGTGTTTGGTCATTTAAGTCACATGCTACTGTGTATGTTCTTTGATTGCATGATTAAATTTGGAGAGTAATGAATACCAAAGAATAAATAATGATGAGTGAATATTCTTATTTAAACATGATGACTAATGTGTGAATGTGACTATGCGTACTTGTACAGAGAATAGACAAGAATCTATTCATGCAAATGCTGGCAAATAGTGTATAAAAAGGGACTTGATTATGCTGGTAACAAAGAATCTTCCTAAACATTTGTCATAATGGCTATTTGTACAGTATTCTACCAGCTCTGCTACATAGTATTCTTCACTGCAATAGAAAACACTCATTAACGTTTCCTATGAGAAATGTGAATCTGTGAGGATATTATACTCTCAGGGCATTATCACAAACTGAATCCCTTCATCCAAAATAAATTAAATATATGTTTTCTGGACTACCAATACAGCAATGGAGGAAAAAAGTCAAATGGCTTAATCAATAACTTTTTGATTTTAAGACTCAGCCTTCCCTTTCTGCTCCAGACCTCTCCCCCATGACATCAGTGATGACAGATAAGGAATGTTTTAAGGGTGAAACTCCTCAGAGTTGCAACCCAGTTGGAAACTACCTCAGTTGGAAAATTCTCAGTGGTTTCAACCAGTTATTGCAATAGGTGAAACAAACTTCTGGCCCAATAGCACATCTGAAGGGCACACTTTGCATCAGCCACGCAAACAGTGGTTGGGACCGAGGAAAGGGGATTACAATATTCCATTCAAGGTCTGCCCAGATTCTCTCAGATTCCTCCTGCAGTCCCAGAGTAGCTGGATCGTTCTACTAAAGTGTTTGTGCTAGAATGATCAGATACTCATATTGACAGCCCCTGAGCTTGGAAGCAAGTTTCTGAAGAGGGACAGAAGGAGGAGGAAGCAGGAGGGCCATGGTTATAATAATAATACTTTATGGAGATATACCTATCTCATAGAGCTGGAGAGGACCCAGAAAGTTCATCAAGTCCAGCCCCCTGCCTTCACTAGCAGCACCAAAGACTGATTTTACCCCAGATCAAGGATTGAGCTTACAACCCTGGGTTTAGCAGGCCAATTCTCAAGCTGGCTAATGGATGGAGAACATTGCTCAGCCAGTGCAGTTGGGGCACACCAGGAGGTATTGTGCTCCTCGGGGGCAGCACAAAACAGGGCTGTGACTTAATGCTGGCTGTGTCAAGGTAGCACAAGTAGTTTCCTATATTTTATTATTTGCAATGTGCACTTTATGTAGTGAGGCCCCAGTTCAGTAAAGAACTTGAGCATTGGAACAATTTACCAAATGTCATAGTGGATTCATCACTGACAATTTTTAAATAAAGATTGGATGGTGTTCTAAAAGATATGCTCCAGGAATTATTCTGGGTAAGTTCTGTGGCCTTTATTATACAAGAGTCAGACTAGACCAGTGTTTCTGAAGGAACAGTCTGTGGATCCCCCAGCACACTTTAGGAAGGCAGCAAGCCAGTACCTGGTATCAAAAAGATTGAGAAACACTGGACTAGATGATCACAATGATCCCATCTGGCCTTGAAATCTATGAATACACTTCAGTGCTTTTCTGAAGTGCCCAGACCACAAGCTGGACACCTACAGACCTTCTCTAAATCTAAGTAAAACAAACAAACTTGAAAAATAGAGACATGGCCTAGTGGTATGGCACACTGTTCTTTAACATTAGTACAAAGTATTGCATCTTTCTGTGTAAGTATCAAAATATTTGGAGGCTAAGTACTAAGAACAATACTGAAATACTGTGCACTAAGAACAAAATAGTTTATTCTACCTTATCAGACAAGAGCTACATTCCCACCTAGTGAACTAAGAAATCAGCTCTCCCCACTTTCTGGTGACTTCAGTGACAGATGATCAGTTCATCTTTAACTCTTCATGAGTTCAGTCAGGTAATGGTACTTTAACATCCTGTCTTCTGTGTTTCACCATCCGTTCCATACCCCCGCTGCACTGAGGCCCATCAGCCCTCTCCTTATCGACGCCTAATTTTATCATTAATTGTAGGCCTCCTTTCTATTTTTCTCATGCACAGGGGAGGTTGCACACTCCTCCCTGCTTTAATTAAGGTCCTTTATTCAAAACAAAACAAAAAAACCCAGCATGTTTTGCTGCTTTGGGCCTGCAGAAATGTACATACACTCTTTCAAAGGCATTTTCAACATTTTGTTTCTATTGAAAATGTGTAATTAGCAAATGTGAGCTGGGAACTCACCTTTTTTTTTTTTGGGGGGCGGTCCAACTCCTGGGACTGCCTTGGTGGTAATCACTGCAGCATGAAAAACAGAAGGCTTAATAATCAGATTGGGAAAGATATAAAGATGTGTTCGATGTGGTTAAGGAACATTCTACACTCCCCCCCCCAAGAATGTGACATTTTTGTGGAAATGTCGAAGAATGGGTCCATGAGCCAAACAGATAAGACTTCATTAAATGCGTACAGCAGGGAACCTCTGGTTTAGTATCTCAGACAGATTTCTCTCTCCCACCCCCACCCCCACTCCACCCCAAACCCATTCATTTAATTAAGTCTAATGGTGTATCTGATTCCAGAACAATTCTATTTGCTGTTTATATTTCATGTAATTTATAGTGCATAATAAATAGATTGCGAGTGGTGGAGTTATGAATAGTTTGAAACAGGTTTTCCATGTCCAGATCAAGCTGCCATAGTAAACAGACATTTTTCATTTCTGCCAAACTTAAGGTCCTTCCACCCTCTCTCCCCTCCCCCCGCCCTTCTTTTCAGCCTTGAAAAATGTTGTTAAAAATCCCAAATTACCCAGGGAAGTTGATCGAGTTTCAATAAAATAGTGACTTCATTGTTAGTAACTCCTTATTTCAACCTTCCCATGAATTGGCTCCTTTTTACATTATAAGCATTACATACAAAATAAAAATATATGGCTTAAAAATTCTGTTTAATGATATTATTAAAATAAATTTAAAGGCATTTTGGGCCCTCTCTCAGCACACTTTGCCTCTATTTTAAACATACTGATGTTATAGCAGAGAAGTCAGTCTCTGAAATGCCTCCTGCTCTCTTTCATCCATAAGTACAGGACAACAGTGGATTCTCAACTCTCTTTATCCTTTAGTAACATGCAATCCACAATTTTCGTGAGCAGCAGGTTTCTGAAGCTACATCTACACTACCCGTCGTATTGGCGGGTTACAATCGATTGCTCAGGGATCGATATATCGCGTCTCATCTAGACGCGATATATCAATCCCCGAGCGCGCTTATATCGATTCCGGAACTCCACCAACCCCAACGGAGTTGCGGAATGAACAGGGGGAGCCGTGGACATCGATCCCACGCGGTGAGGACGGGTGAGTAATCCGATCTTAGATATTCGACTTCAGCTACGTTATTCACGTAGCTGAAGTTGCGTATCTAAGATCGATTTTCCCCCGTAGTCTAGACTAGCCCAAGAGATAACAACACAGATATACCTTCATAAGTGTTTTTCCTCCATAAACCCACTAGTTCTTTTCTTTGTGGTTTCCAAGACCTGAATCTTTTAAAGCTGCCTGGAGCAACCCCTCACACTGTAGGGTCCACGAGGTTAACACACTTGTTTTAGTATTAGAAAAGATTGCGTTGCTCTCATAGTGTCTGATCCAAAGCCCACTGAAATCAATGAGAGTTTTTCCATGGACTTTGGTTCAGCCCAAAATTCAGGCAGCATGCTCATCTCCCTCACTTTATTAGAAAATGCAGGCCAGGCAATTTAATCTATTCTCTTCTCTAGAATGTTAGATACAATTGCTTTTGAAGCTACTTGAATTTTATGGAACTATTCCACATATAACTAAGAGCTTCAGTTAGTAAATAATCAGACAACATCCCATAATTAATTCCAAATGTTTAACATACACAGGAGAGCCCTTTGGTAGGACTGGTAAAAATCATCTTCAATTTCTTAATCACTTAGCTAAAGTCATAACCCAGAGCTGCACAGGCATGGTAGTCATGAAAGTGAAAGTCAGATCTTTTCTTCTCCTTAATAGCCACTGTCTGCATGGACATCGTATTACAGTCTATCAAACACTCTGCGTGAAATCCTGTCCCTATTGAATTTAATGGGAGTTTTGCAATTGACTTCAATAGAACCTGGATGTCACCCTCTGTTTACAGTTGATACTAATCACTAAAGGAAGTGGACAATATAAACATTCCAACGTTAAAAGATTTTATTTTGGAAAACTACATATGGTTAGCTATTTTGAAGCCTTGCCTCATTATCAGAGTGGCCATATTGTGTATGCCAGTAATAAGTTGTTACATGTTATGACTAACTTGCTAAATTAAAGAATTGTTCAGATCAAGTAAAATGTCAACCCCCCCTCCATCCCTTTTAACAGCCTGTTTTGTTACTAACCATGGGTGAACCCTTAAAAGGATTGAAGGCTTAAGGTTTGATTTTCAGAGGTGCTGAATACCTCTGAATGTTAGGTTGCTAGTACAGATAATCATCCAGTAGGCTTATACGCACATTATCTAAACTACCTCAATTTCTTGGTTTTGGAAGCTTGAGCTGGAAAATTTGCCAGGACTCATAAGGTTTCTTGTTTCCGGTTGAGCTGGAAAAATATCACCAGGCTAGATTTTATTGTGGTATTTTGGCATTTTGTTTTCAGTAATAGGCAGAACCAGGATGACCAGATGCTTGCAAAAATGAGAAAAGAATAAGACAGAATGTTAGCATAACACTTTTAAACTTTAGAAGAGGTTTGGTTTGGTTCAAGCTGTGAGAAAGGAGCTAGTTTGCATTATATTATCCATACTGGTTTGCCCAATCCTAGCTCTGAACCAAAAGCCACCCCAAGTTTGCAAGCGTACTACTTTGATGCATAACGAGCAGAAAGCTGTGTGTAATGTATGTGTTATTTACCTTCAGTAATAGCTTCCATTTGGCAAGTGCATATACGATAATCTCTCTCTAGTCATAGGTCACCTACATTGTAATATGTTACCAGTGAATGCCCATCAGTATCAGCAGCTGCTATCCTTTGTAATAAATAATAATTTTCTACGACACTACTTGCCAAGAGGAGGCGCACCTTGCAGGAGATTTGTAATTTAAAGATTCTAATTTTAAACCCATTTTTGATCGGCACCTGCCCCCTGCTAAAAGTAACCTCTCTTATTCCAGATAATAGATGGATATGAGTGTAGGTTCAGGCAAGCTGAAGAACCAGTATATGTAACAAATTGGAGTAGAAGGAGATGCGTATCCTTTCAATAGAAATTCATGTTGACATTACAGTGTCTGTCGTTTATAACATGTGCCATAAACTCCATCTTAGAGCTGAATTAATGGTGAAAATCCAGAAACAGTTTCTGTGGCCATATAAGGTGGGATTTTGACTCTAGTGAATCTGTTCCAAGAGGGAGATGTTAAATATAAAAATTAAATTTCCATTCCCAACCTGTTCTCTGAGGCAGGTTCAGCGAAAAATGGCTCTGTCGTCCAGCCAACATTTTTGCTGAATAGCTGGGACAGACGTGAAAGCCAAATGCCAGATACCATTAAATGAGAAAGGTATATAAGAGATGTCTCAAACCTTCCACAGTAGAAACACATACATTTTTGCTGAAAGGAAGTATTAGTAATGCTATTTAATGACTGAATTGCTGAGATGTTATGCTGGGATAGTGTTCTAAAGGGTTGATATTTTAAGGAGCTACTGCTTTAAATATCCATTGACCCTATGAGCTTCTGTAGATAGACAAGACCACCATTTTTAGAAGAAACCAGAAGCCTTCTAAAAATAATTGGATGTAAAACACATGATAAATCAGAGGTAAAGACCCTGTCACAAGCCAAACCAAACAAAAACAAAAAATCCATACAAAGCCACCTGCCCCCTCCCTCAAAAAAGAGGGTAGGGATAGCTCAATGGTTTGAGCATTGGCCTGCTAAACCCTGGGTTATGATCTCAATCCTTGAGGGGGTCACTTAGGGATCTGGGGTAAAATCAGTACTTGGTCCTGCTAGTGAAGACAAGGGGCTGGACTCAATGAGCTTTTGGGGTCCCTTCCAATTCTATGAGATAGGTATATTTATCAATATAAAATACCTTGGAATTTGCAAATAAAAAGTTCTTGGCCTGGGGTCTATTATTTCAATCTCTCCCAAAAGACAACAAAACATATTGACAGCCTGACAGATTATTTCACACACTGCTCAGAAGTGCCCATCCCAAAATCATTGTCAAGAAAAGACTTATAAAAACAATACAATACGACAGAAAGTGGAGTGACCACCTGCAACATGCACAATAGACCATCAGCTCAGCCTGACTCTGTACAGGTCCATCTCTGGAAAGGATATCTTTATATGCTCTTTTTAATTGCCATCATGAATTGCCAGAAGGTAGAAGTGCCTGCCTTTGTGGACTACATTTCCCAGCCTGCATTCCTTTCCTGATTCTTAGAGAATGTCTAGATGGAATCACTGAGAGCCAATTTGTTCCCTTACACTGGAGGAAGAGAGGAGTCCATTCCCCTTGCCCATAGAAGTATATCCTTGAGCCTCAATGAGAGGGTGAACAGCATGGGTTTCTTTAGAAGCCCCTTCCTTCCCCTCAGGGACAGGATCTCCTTGTCCCACAGATATTCTATATGTAAACCTGGAACAGGGTAATATTCACCTTGGACGGTTTCCCTAGGAAGCCTGAAAAGGTTGTATGGCAGGCTCACTGCCCTGGACCACTCTCTCCATCTCTTTTTCAACAACCCCTTAAAGTTTCCTTACGCTGCAAGAGTCTGTCAAAATAAAATTACCTGAAACACAAAACCTTGACAGCAAAAGTCCTTCTTCCCAGTGTTCTTCTCATGGGGAAGGCAGGTTCTGGACCTCTTCCGCAACCTGAGAAAAAGAACTCTGGGTCATCCCTCACCCTCCACTGGCAAACTGTCCCCCTTTAATTCACCCACAGCAAGAACAGTTTGCTTTCAGTGCTTCCTTCCTTCCCCCTCTCCCCAACAAGGTTTTTATCTTGATTGGGAAAGAAGTGGAGCCTTGCCCCATCCTACACAACAAGCTCCTTGCTCCAGGCCCTTAAATAAACAGCTCTTTCTTTTTCCTGAGACTCAGGGGGTCCTTAGGACCACTTCCTCTCTCCCCTGCTATCCCCATGGTTTTTATTCGATAGAATCTATTTGGAATGGAGTAGCCTGGACTCTGTTCCTCCCTCCCAGGCTCTTTCCTCTTTTCCATTCCATCTATCCTGTTACATGTTGCTATGCTCCATTATAGACCCAAAATAGTTCCAAAAGAAAATCAAACTTGTGAGAGACACAATAATGCATCAATTTTAACTCATAGCTCTGAAATGCAGTTAAGTAACTTTGGATCTGATCATCTGGACAACAAAGTTAACAATGACAATACTAAACTCATTTTTTAAAACACTGATATGTTCGTGCACAACACTTTGTTGAGAAATATTACTCTGTTTTTCCTATTGCAGGACACTTCTGAATTTTGGAAATTCTGCATGGCAATGTAACCAGGAGAGAAATGCAGTTTCCCCTGAAAACACAAGATATGAGTAATCTGATCAGAGCATTAGAGAGAATGACACCATTTTAAAACAAAACAAAGTTGCTGTAAAAAATGAACATTTTAGCAGCTTTTAATAAAGTATAGAACTATGTAATCTATTAATTTGTATCTATATATTCTAATACAAAAGGCTTTCTCAGCACAATGCATGTAAATTTGAGGAAATGTAGATTTAAATAAAATTAGAAATACATTATTCTTACTAACAAACTGAAATTTTTCATTTAAAGTTACTTAATCATGCTGAGAAAGTATGTAATAAAATGACCTCTATTAGAGATCATGAATAGCAATCAAATTTGTACAAAATAATGATTAAATCAGATAAGTTTGATTACATTCACAATTCAATGCTTCTACTGTGTTTTATTTCTAAGAGCGTAGAGTATATATTGACTTATGAGGCGAAGCTGGGCCAACTAGCATAGGGGAATTTAAGGAAATCTAAGAATGCCAATTAAGAGCTCTGTGTAGCTCAAAAGCTTGTTTCTCTCACCAACAGAAGTTGGAACAATAAAAGATCTCATCTACCTTGTCTCTCTAATTAAGTCTAGAGGAATTTTAAATTGGGATAGCTTACCTCTTATTCCAGACACCTCCTGTGCATAACATACCAATTTAGACCTACTTGAGATTCACTTAGACATATTTACCTAAACTTATTTAGACAAACCATCTAGTAATATGTGACTTACATATTGCCTCTGAATTTGTCCCACAGAGATTAAAAGTGTATCAGTATAACTCACATTCTGAGGGGCTTTAGAAGACAGAAGTTTAGAAAGAAAAGTAACTAACTGGAGGGGGTAAAAAAAATTGTACATTAAGATAGCCTCCAATCTCCTTTAACTGACATCTTTTACTGGCTCCCCAGAATGTAAGATACACCAAAGAGGACAGTTGTCTTTCACGGCAGTAAAGAGGTTCAAATAGTTCTATGGAGTCTCACTGATTCCAGTGTTTCAAAGATAGATCTAACTAGATCATGTAACCAACTGTGTCCCAGAGCTTTAGGACACGTTAATAACTTTAAACCCATGTCATGTAAGGGCATGTCTACACTATATATTTACATTGGTATAATTATGTCATCTAGTTACATTCATATAACTATGAAAAATCCACACCCATGAGTGACACAATTATACTGACCTAACCTCCCGATGTAGCGAGCGTTATGTCAACAGAACGGCTTCTCCCAATGACATAGTTAATCCACTTCTGCAAGAGGCGGTAGCTACGCTGACAGCAGCTTTTTAAGTGTAGATCTGCCCTAACTATGGTTAATGTGGACCTGTTTCAAAAATAGGTATTACGTTAACATGTACTAAGGAACTTGGGGTGCGTGCCAGCAGGGTCCATATGGGCTAGTTAGTGTGTGTCACACTAGTGTGGACTAAGAATTCAGTGCAGTATGTATGCGTACTGTTGCGCTAGCCTATAAAGTGCTGCTAAATGGTGTGATGGTACAGATTTAGCTTAAAAATGACTGTAAAATAGTTTTATTGATTCAGAGTATAAATAAAACCGTGTAGTGTCTATTTACCGATTTATCTCAAAGTCCTTTTGAAATATAGCAATTTTATTTTTTCAAAAATTGAGGAAGAAGTCTTATTAACCACATTCATATTTGGTACTTAATGAAAATTTCTGTATCTGAAAATATCAGATTCTTCACATTCTACAAAGTCTGTTTCTAAAATAGTTTGCAAGTTCCTTGGGGGCAGAGATGGTTATGCTATATTTAAACAGCACAACCTACACTATTAGTCCTCAAAAAAATAATAGCACACACAAGAAGCAGAGTTAGAAACTAGCCCAGCAGAAAATGTTGGGCCTGCTAATACCCTATATGGATTTCAGTGAAAGAGCCTATGGGGAGGGGGGAAGAGGCACATTGACCAAACCTAAAACGAGGTCCATGTTCAGTTCACTTCAAGGCTTGGGCTGAGAGACAAACTAATTTTGTTTTTTCCAGCCAGGTTGCCAACCCTATAAAATACTATATTGGAATGGCAGTATCCCTGCCTTAGGAATAATGAGAAGTAGATTTGTTTGGTCTTATATACAGAGACTCTGTAGTAGTGATTCCTTATGAAGGGCACAAGCTCCTTGAAAGTTTTTACCAACTATGAAGTAGTTTTATATATTGATTACATCTATTTTTCCCCACTTATTTTTGGATATTGGTACACAGGTGTTGTGGCCCTGCCCAGGTCTGTCCCCAATGACTTGTCTCCTTCCCAAGCTGTTTGCAGTTATTACAGAGATCCACTGTATTTTTTTCTGAGGGTACAAAGGCCTCCTTGAAGAGCTTCTCTGCCTTCCCTCCCACCCCACTCCCACTCCACTGGCCAAAATAGTTCAGGGGACTTTCCAGAGCCCCTCACGTGAATTTTATCACTAATTTTGGGGGCTTGGTCCAGTTGCAAATTTGTTGATAAAGGGTATGCTATAGATATGCAAACTCTGGATTTTAGTAAAGTCCTTGATACATCTCGCAAACTGTACTTGAAAAATTAGTATGAATTGGCTTGGATGTGAGCACTAGGTGACAAGTCAAACAGAGGCTATTGATAAATGGCAATGTATTATGTTGTGGAGAAGCTGCCACAGAGACTGAAGTTAGACCTAGTTTTATCTAACATTTATTAATGATCTACAAGAAGTGGTAATCAGAACATTAAGAAATGTACAGATATTAAAATTAAGAGGTACTATAAAAAAAATGTGGACAAAGAATAATTTTTAAAAGCCCTTTAAATAAAAGATTTTTTTTAATAGGCCAGAAAAAGCAAAATGAGACTCAGCCAGAAAAAATGCAATCAATTGTCTGAGGAATAATAATTTAAACAATATATATTGTAATGAACCTGCTTGCTCATTACTGGTCACTGTGTAACTTCCAGTGCATCATCCAGCCAGCAGAGGGCTCCATAATCCCTTCAGCCCTGAAAAGAGCGGGTCAGAGGGGACCTGGCTCAGAAGAGAGCTACAGGGTATGCACCAGCAAGAGCAGCAGAGAGAAAGCCAGGATGACAGTGGGGCCAGTGGTAGCTTCGATAGGCAGATACTCAAACAACCTGCAAACAGGGGGGCCATGTGGACAGGTTCAAATGAAATGGAAGAAAGGACTGAACTCTGGCAAGGGATCTGAAGACCAGGGCATGTTACCTCTGGGAGAGGAACATGCTGACAGTAGACTGAGTATTCTTGGAACAAGGCTGGAGAAGTCTACCTCAGTCTATGACTGTGGTGAATAAGTCTATCTTTGGGACTCCAACATATAAATATGTTGGGAAGGATGAAAGTCTATTTCCCATTCATGATACTGGGAAAATTTTTGACTGCTAGTGTCTGCCTCAGTATTCTGTATGCTGGAAGATAGGCTAATGAGTTGTAGGTGTGGTAGCAAATGCACCAATTCCAGAGTTTCTCTGCCTCGGCACAAAAGGAAAGCAACCTTGCTCCTCCCTGGTGGCTTATGTAAAACATGCATGAAACGTCTGTCAATCTTTATATGCTTGCCTCTGATAATCAGTAGAAAATGTGAGCAGGTGTTCCAGACTGCTCTGAGCAAGCTGATATGCAGTATGGATTCAAAAAGGGACCATTTGCCTTGAATGGCATGGGTGTCCAGGTGAGCTCCCCATCCCAATAGGCATGCACAGTATTAACAATAGGGGTGACTGAATAAAGGGAATCCCTGTGCAAATGTTGTGAGGATATGTTCACTAGTCAGGGGACCATCGAGGGCATTGATAGAATTTTGTTTAAATTGTGTCTGCTTGGAATGTATACTGTTCTGAGCCACCCTTGAAGGCAAAGCAAGTGGAGTCTTGCATTAAAAGGTGTCCGCAGATATGTGCTCCAGTAGTTGAAGACAGTTTCTGGCTGAGGGCTGGCCTGAATTGTCAAGATTAATTTGGCTAAGGTACTGAACTTGTGCGATGGGAGGAAGGCTTTGGCTTCTACTGCATTTAGCTAGGCTTCTAGAATTCCAGATCTTGCACTGGAATTAGAGTGAACTTTTGGACATTTAGTTATAGTCCCACCTGTAGAAAGAGTTCTATAGTCTTGTGTGGCTCTCGAGGCATTGAAGGAAAGAGTTTTCAGCATGCAAATCATCTAGATATGGGAATATCATAATTTGTTGTGAAGGTGCACCACTACCACAGAAAGGACCTTAAAGAACATTCTGCGTATGTATGATAGACTGAATGGGACCACCTGATATTGAAAGTGGCCTTGACCCAGAGTGAATCTTAGAAATGTCCTGTGGGATGGGTGGATTGTGATATGAAAGAAAGCATCTTTATCCCTTGGTCAAGGGCCAAGACTCAGTCCCCTTGGTCCAGAGATGGATTATTGCTGCCAAAAAACATCTTGACGTGTTGTATTTGCACAAATCTGTTGAGTGACCTTCGATCTAGAATGGGTCTCCAACCGCTATTCTTTTTAGGTATCAGGAAGTATTTGGAATAGAAGCCCTTCCCTCTGTTTTGGGTGGAAACTAGCACCTAGTTTCAGAAGATAGTTTGCTTCCTGACATAAAAGGTGCTTGCAGCGAAGGTCCCTGAAGAGGGATAGAGAAGGAGAGAGGTTAAGTGGATTGAATATCCCGCGGAGATGATCTCCAATACCCACTTGTCTGTGGTTATATGCATTTTTTTGTCAAAAGAGTAAGGCAGTTGATGAATGGATGGAGATGTTTGGATTGTTTCAGCAAATAAAAGTGCAGGTGGTAACTCGGGGCCTCCTACTGATCTTCCCAAGCCTGCGCCCTTAAGGTTTTTAGGCTTACTGGTGATACTGGTACCTGCAGATCCTGCAGCCTCATAGGTACCTAATTGTAGATTAGTCATTGCCGGGATGGTCGATCTTGATGGGGACTTCTTTTTCTTGGTTGATTCCCTACTCGGGTGACTTGTAGCCAGCTTTGAAGTCACTGGAGAATGCCGAGCAGAGGACATTGATGGAATCAGCCTTGTCGGGGACTGCTCTATGGGCAGTGGTGGGAGAAGGCTGGGACTTGTCTGAGTGAACTTTACATCATGAGGAATCTTAATTTTAGTTCAGTTTTTCCTAACCCTTGATTTTTTATTTTTGGGCCAAAAATACACTTTTGAAGCACATGACTCTGAGGTAGCGAATGCCTGTCACTGACTGGAATTGCTTCTCATCAGGGAGGGAGAGAGAGCGAGCACATGCACGCTCTGAAATCCAGGGGAGACAGGCATTTCAGGGTTCACTTCCTGAGAGGGAAGAAACAAAGAAAAAAAACAGTATTTTATTTTATTTTTATTTTTAGAAAAGAATGGGAATATTAACACAGAGTAATGGAAACTCTATGAACTATGCTATTAACTGAGAAACAAAGTAAGATATAGATAAGGAGCTCTGAACTCAGACTCTAATAAGACTCTATCTTAGGCCAAAGGTAGTTCACCCACACATATAGCACTACATAGCACCAAGGCAGAGCATGAGACGGGGGCGAGTGCAAGTGCAGGCCGAATAGACACTGCTACCTAAAATCTCTGATCTGAGGCACAGGGATGCAAATACACCTAGAGTGGAGCACCCACAGGGACACTATTTGAAGAAGAATTAAGAGTACCAGAATCAGGCCCTGACTCACTTGAAGTTGTGACTTATTCTGTAAGCAGTTTCATTTATCCCAAAATCAGATTGACTTTTTTTGTGCCATATAACCCTGAATGATCTTATCTGATTCTCTGTACACTACTGCTCTTGGATCACTTTAGTATTCCTCCTTCCCAGGCATCTCCCAGTGGGGTTAGTGGTGGAATAAGATGAACAAGGGTGGCATAATCAGGGCCTAAACAATTTACTGTAGGGAAGAATTCTCCATTAGCATGGAGTAGATGAGGTGAGCTAATATGGTACATTTTTCCATGACAAGGATGGGAGGTGAAAGTCAGGTGGGCTGGGTCAACTACTCATCAGTGAATAAACCAAACACCACACTTTTATACAGTAGTTTGCCACCATCTCTGTTCTAGAAATTTGTACCAATTATTTTATCATTAGCATAACACGGTACATCACAGATTGCACAATACTGGTGTTTGATTTCAAGGGCAGTAAATATAAAAAAAAATCCTGTTTAATGTTTCACTGCAAGTTTGTTTTTAATCTTGTGTAAAATTTGTGATGAATGGAGGCAAGATTTGAAGCAAGAATTAGTTGTCTTATGCATATTGTGAACCACAGTAGGCCTTTTTCTTAAGGCTTATATTAATGTCAATAGAAGTTGTAAGGGATTACCCATAGGATACTCTGGAAAATAAGATGTCACATTTCAATGAATTTAACTCGAGGCAGAAATTTTAAGTGCATAGTGTAAATATTAAATATATTTGTCTGCTCCCTTGTAGAGGCTGCTGCTTATTGTTTAAGAAATATTTCAACTTCAAAATTAAAAACTGTGAAAATTTTGGCATGTGCCAAAAGAATTTTAGAATTTTGACATAAACTGTGATCTAATTAAACAATAAGACCTGACAAAACAGTCACCACTGTCTGTTAATGACCTCCTGGGGCAGTGAAACATACCAAAGCAAAGCAGAACAGACTGCAAAGGTCAGCAGCATCACAGACTAAAAAGTCTTTAAAAAAAAAGTGTCGTCATTCTGATGGCTCTTTTTTAACTTTATGCTTTTTCTTTTATCCTTTCTTTTTTCCAGAGAAATAATCATATAGAAATGTAGTAAAGCAGTTGAACCAGATTAGTTGCCAGTGACAGAAAGGGTAAAATACAATTTCATGGACTGTATAAATAGCTCTAGTCTTACAGACACACTACACAGCAAATCTCATTAAACACAATTATTGTTCTCATCTAGGACAACAAAGGATAGAGGCATATTGGGGATAAAAAGAGTGTGATAGAAAGAGATGGTAAAAGGCATTTATATTACCCCTAACCATGTACATTACCCTATAAATATGAAGATCTACTTTCCATAACATCTACAACCCTGAAATCCTCTATTACACCCCTCTCAAATGCTTCCATAATGTGGACCTCTAAATACAAGGTTGTCTCGTGGACACTTTCCCTCCTATCCTCAATAATATGGACTACTTCCCATCTGTGGGTGCATAACATCCCGGTGGGAGCTACAGTAATTTCTTACATGGAAAATTAATGTTGGGAACCTATTTAATGTATTTTTTTTCTTTTAATGCAATTCAGCAGCTAGAAACAAGGAGTAGCCAGCTCCTAATGACCAGTCAGATCTTAGCAGTGGCCCTTTTTTTGTTTCTCTTATGGTGTTTTGACCATAAACCATACTTGGGAGAAAGTCAGCAAAGAAATCTATAAATCTAGTTTCTTTAGACAAGCAAAATATTGCAAGTATACCAAATACTAAGTATCAAAGGGAAAGAAGGGGCAATAATTTTCCTTCCAGGAAATTGTACTGAGGCTTTTTTCAATTTGTACTTGGAATCTATATCTATATCTATATCTATAACCCTTCTGCCCCTCTGAGTTGGCAGCAACAAGGGCTGGGTTCAGTATCTAGGGGTTCCGTTTCAATAACATAATGCAAAACCGGCTTGAGCCCCCACCCAGTGACCTGGCACAATTACATACCACTCCCCCCGGGCACCTCTAGGAGGCAATACTTCCCCTCTCGCAAGCACGGAGTCTGAGTGTAGCAAAATCCTTTTAATAAAGGAGGGAAACAGTGTGACATCACGTTGGAGAAACACCACAAACAGAATTATAACTCAAACCATAAGCAAAAAACCCACCTCCAAGTACGTTTGGCAATGTCCTTTCCCCCTTAGGGTCTTAAGTCCAATCACCCCAAAG